>NW_013667930.1:111722-120483 GCF_000517525.1 Limulus polyphemus
CGAAGTTCAAAACAAACAAACTTTTGACTATAAATACAAATTCTTTGCTATAAGATAAACTTGGATAAATCCCAGGATAACGCATGTAAAATAACTTTGTTTACCGGTTGTCTGTTCTATGCAAAACCATTGCGAGTTTAAACGAGTTATGTAATGTAGTATATTAAAAATTCTAGCATTGTAAAGTCCGCAGACATACCGCTGTGCCACAGGGGGGGGGGGGGCAGACCAATATGAAAATGTAAAACCTAGCATAATAGATATGACAATCATTTTCAAAAAATGGTAAGATTTCGTTTGAATTTTGCGCAAAGCTGCACCTGCACGAGAGTTATCTGCACTAGCCGTCCCTAATCTAGTAGTGACAGACTAGAGGGAAGGCGACTAGTCAACACCGCCCACCGCCAACTCTTCGGCTAGTTTCGTTGTTCTAAATAAACTGCTCTGTCTGAACGCTTGTATTAGGACTAGTTTCGTTGTTTTAAATAAACTGCTCAATCTGAACGCTTGTATTAGGACTGGTTTCGTTGTTCCAAATAAACTGATCTATTTGAACGCTTGTATTAGGACTAATTTCGTTGTTCTAAATAAAGTGCTCTATCTGAAAGCTTGTATTAGGACTAATTTCGTTGTTCTAAATAAACTGCTCTATCTTAACGCTTGTATTAGGACTAATTTTGTTGTTCTAAATAAAGTGCTCTATCTTAACGCTTGTATTAGTACTAGTTTCGTTGTTCTAAATAAAGTGCTCTATCTGAACGCTTGTATTAGGACTGGTTTCGTTGTTCCAAATAAACTGCTCTATCTGAACGCTTGTATTAGGACTAATCTCGTTGTTCTAAATAAACTGCTCTATCTGAACGCTTGTATTAGGACTAATTTCGTTGTTCTAAATAAACTAGCTCTATCTGAACGCTTGTATTAGGACTAGTTTCGTTGTTCTAAATAAACTGCTCTATCTGAACTCTTGTATTAGTACTAGTTTCGTTCTTCTAAATAAACTGCTCTATCTTAACGCTTGTATTAGGCCTAGTTTCGTTGTTCTAAATAAACTGCTCTATCTTAACGCTTGTATTAGTACTAGTTTCGTTCTTCTAAATAAACTGCTCTATCTTAACGCTTGTATTAGGCCTAGTTTCGTTGTTCTAAATAAACTGCTCTGTCTTAACGCTTGTATTAGGACTAGTTTCGTTGTTCTAAATAAACTGCTCTGTCTGAACTCTTGTATTAGTACTAATTTCGTTCTTCTAAATAAACTGCTCTATCTTAACGCTTGTATTAGTACTAGTTTTGCTGTTCTAAATAAACTGCTCTATCTGAACGCTTGTATTAGTACTAGTTTCGTTGTTCTAAATAAACTGCTCTATCTTAACGCTTGTATTAGGACTAATCTCGTTGTTCTAAATAAACTGCTCTATCTTAACGCTTGTATTAGGACTAGTTTCGCTGTTCTACATAAACTGCTCTATCTGAACGTGATCTATATACATATGATACTCTGTAATGTTCGCGTGTTCTTGAGAGAATATGGCAAGATTATTTTTGTGTTCCGGGTGATGTAGAAAAAGGAAGTGCTATTCGAGTAATGTTCTAGCTACAGATTTTAGTGTAAAATATTCAGTCAGCTACATCTATAAATTATTCACACAGTTGAAAAATGCAAACCTCGGAAACTTCTTATGAGAGCAATCTCTAGAAGACAAACAATAAAACTGGATCTCAAGCCACCGAGCATCAACTTCTATATATTGATAAAATTTGATCACGTTTTACATATAAGATCTCGTATCAGCTTATCTTCTCTGGTGTAGTGCAATTTTCTGAACATGTTTTTTGTTGTTGTTGAAGTTGCAAGTTACACTTCTTCAAATAAATTAGATCCAAATTATTTCTGAGTATATACCACAATATTTTGAAAAGGGATTAAACAGTTTTTTTAAAAATGTAGATTGTTCAGAAAAAAGAAATATATGTAATATTCAAATAAACTCTTCTCGCTTCTCCTATTATGCATAAAATTGATGCACGAAGTGGTTTTTATACATTTTAATAATAATTTGACAGTTACAAACATGATACGGAATGAGCCATATTACCAAGTTGGTGTTAGTATACTAAACAGGCTGAGGAGCTAAATAAAATACTGCATCCGTTATTTTGAAAAAAACATGACAAAAATGATTACGTGCTTAAGTGAAAAATTGGAAATTTTGTTCAAGTAATTATCTAGGTGTAAGTAGAATGTAGTCTTGAAATATTCAATCATCCGTTGGTCGAAAAGAAAAGAAAAAGTTGGGATTATATTTGTCTGTTGAATTTTATGTGGTGTTAGGTTCTTTGTAGGGTTCATACAATATCTGAACTACAATAACCTTTAACCTTCTAAAGAAACTGACCAGTCATGTTGAGGCGGCGGGTCAACATAGACGCCAGACTACATCCCCAGATGATCTTCCCAGTACTGAAAAGTTCGATTGCTTGTAAGAAAAAGATTTATACATTTAAATTTTCATTCTACAATACACCTTTTTTATGTTTAGTGCATAATAAAAGTTTGTAAGAGTTTTTTTTTCCCCCAAACTGAAAGTTTGTTTTTGAAATAGAAAACAAAAAAACGAACAAAACCTACGAGATTTCTTTTCATTGTCAACTACTGTATCCAATAAACAGGTTATGTTTATATTAAAACTTAGTTTTATCATAAGCTCTGCATTTATTTCCAACTTTGGATACTGTGTAAATGCCGTTATTTTGGTGCTGAACTGGGTTTGAATCCTTGCCAAATTTTGTATGAAAGGAAATCCATTACAAAACAATTGGCATTGATTCACATGAGTTTTAGTGCTGAAATGGATTTGAATTTTTGCCAAGTTTGGCCTGAAAGGAAATCCATTTTAAGAGATTGCTAATTGATTCACGTGAGTTTTGGTGTTGAAATTGACTTGAATCCTTGGCGAGCTTGACCTAAAAGGAAACATATTATAAGACATCTCCACTGATAATAAGCCAAACGGACAAACGAGTTATTTGTTCGTTAATTTCTTTTCTTCACTAAAACGTGAATTTCAGTAAATAAGTTCTAATGTATTCTTTGATTCGCAACTCCCGTTACAACGGACTAGTTTCGCCGAATTCACGGCTCATCAATGCTGCTTGGAAACAAATAAACAAAGTAGGCCTCATATAGTGGTGTAATGTAAGCAGTTTTTGTGTAGATGTATATTTCGTTACTCATTAATAATAGCCTAAAATACTTTAGGTGTTTGGATGACATGTGACGTACCAACACAGTTATTTTTGTTTGTTTGTTTGTAATTAAGCACAAAGCTACACAATGGGCTATCAGTGCTCTGCCCACCACGGGTATCGAAACCCGGATTCTAGCGTTCTAAGTCCGCAGACATACCGCTGTGCCACTGGGGGGCCCAACACAGTCAATTACCTATTATTATTCAAAGGAATAACAGGTTAGTCGAAAATCAGCTTTACTAACTGCTTTTACGAATGAATTATGATCCTGTCAAAAGGAAGTTTTAAGTGTTTAATTACATTTTATTGCCCTCATGTTAATACTTATTTTAGGCAGTCATCCAGAGTTTGCAAGCAACGTATTTCACTGTACTTTTGAGTGGTTTTATTCTGATGGCCATGATTGCATTCTATTGCTTCACACTTGAAGCACAGCGAGGTCAATCTTAGACCCTACACTTTGACAAACTTTTCACAGACCCTTCACCCTTCGTGAGCAATATGTGCTATGCCCACGAGTATAGAATCTCTGTTCTTAGAGGTGTGATCCCTCAGAATTGCCACTGGGGGAGGTGGGAGGCACGAACAGTAAAAATAGTTTCCGGGAATTTCCTAATATTGTAAACTAGATTAATAACTTTTTGGTAATTACAGGTAAGGTTGTGACGAATTTATTATTATATATTTATTTTAATATCAACGTTTATTTAAATTAAGTTTATATTTAGAAATATGCATAGCTTATAGTGCTAAATATGTATTGCGAAACTCCCGCCTACTCTCCAAAGTTGTAGAAGATTCTCGAGAGTAAGAATCAACAATATATGTATGTACGTAAACGCCTAAATGTAGCTTTGCATTGTTACGTAATCTGAATTTTCTAGAAAACCTCCACACGCCAAACAAAGAGTATCTATTATTAGTTTGCTATATATAGTCAGTGTGCTATAAACTTTGGAAGCTATAACTGTGATTGTTATAACGCTTATCATTCGGAAAACTTCAGATATTTGACCAGAAGAATTTACAAAGTTCGAACATTACAACTCATTTAACTTCAGTGGATTCTCATCGGACATTAGTACTTTTACGAAAACATTACCTAACTTCAACGGGGGAAAACTCGGCGTGTATGGCTGGTAAATAACGAAGGACAAAGCTAGTTAGCTCGATGTTAAGTTAATTATATGTATATAAATCATTCTGTGTAATAACTATTGGTAATAACTGTTATTGTAAATTGTATTGTTGTGTGTATATCAAAACGTATTTGTGTTTAAATAAAAGAAAACTGTAAGTATCAATCTTGTTGGCAAACATCATAAACTGACTATATATTGGCTTTTACTTAACTGCTAAATCCAAAGTACAAATTAACTACTAAATTTAAAGTATCATTTAGCTCGGTTTCAGACAATTTGAAATTCTAATACGTAACAAGGTATAAAGTTGACTGTCTTTGAATTACATTGCAAGTTTCGTTTGCGATTCTCTATAAAGCACTTCGAATTTAACAGAACCTTCGATGCGTTAGATATTAAATAATATCAACTACCGTTTGCCTGAAGAGCGTGCTACTGAATTCGTGATTACTGGAAATTAGAACTCGTATTGTTAGTTTTATAGATCAGTAGTATTTTAGAGAAGGGCGGCGCCATCGAGGAGAGAAGACACAAAATTTAAATTAGTTACATCGGGGGAGATGGGGGGGGGGGCATTTTCTTTGATACGCCTCTCTCGGCTCAGATATGTTTACAGTTATCTAACAAAGTGTGCTTTATCTGTTACTCATTAAACAAGTGTAAAGAGTGAAACTTAAATGTATGGAAGTTTAAACTTTTAAGATCTTGTGGTAAACCCTTGTTATTCTCTTTTAGGCTTAGTGGTCTTACACGTTATGAAAAGGGTTTTATGTCCTGAACAACAAACGTAGCTAAAATATAACAAACTAACATAAGTCAAACTACGATGCATTAGAACTCGAATAGGTAAGTATTACACTTCTTAATTATAAAGGTTACTACTACTCACTAGAGACTAAGGATTTCTTCTCTCATTGAATACGCCCCCCAGTGCCACAGCGGTATGTCTGCGGAGTTACAACGCTAGAAACCGGGTTTCGATACCCGTGGTGGGCAGAGCACAGATAGCCCATTGTGTAGCTTTGTGCTTAATTACAAACAAACAAACTCATTGAGTATGCATAGAATTTTTAAATTCAAAGTGTCTCCCGGTATCTCAGCGGTAAGCCTTACAGCTTATACGATGAAATTAGGGTTTCGATACCCTCTGTGGGCAAAGCACAGGTAACCCATTGTGTAACTTTGTGCTTAACTTCAAACAAACAAATTTGTGTACGATTTGTGCTTTAGTTTAATTAGGGCTAAACCCCACCGTACTTAATACTATCAATAAATAAAGTTATAATGTTATTTTACGATTTAACGTTAGACCTTTTTAAAAACTTTGATAAACTTTTCATATGTTGTTGAACAAAATGTCTACTAAACTATGTTTACATCTGTTGAAATGAAGAGCGCGCGCATGTGCATTTTCTGGGCAGACAAAAACAGAGTATTATTATAATAGATTATTTAATGTGCAACACTTCGGCGAATTCGGTTAAGACTAATAGAAAACTAAGCGTTTAAATTACGTTTAAAATGTGCCTAGATGTAGAATTACGGTTAGTGCGACCATAAACACAGTTGTGGACTTGTAAATCTATTTTTCCAGCTGTTTCTCAAAGTACGAGTTCGAGGATCACACATCGTGATTTTAGAGCTATTAATCCTACAAGAAGTAGCTTGTTTTGTGTTTCATTGAAATAAATTTAAGTTAAATATTTTATAAAGATAAGGTTTGCTCCGACAAGGAAGTTGAACTGTTAACGGAAAACACGTGAATTATCTTAACAAGGCCTTTTAGAACGCCCTAATGGGATCAAAGCAACGTGTAAATATCATGACAAGTTCCTCGCAATGGTTTCTTCTAAGTAGCAGTTTGCTTGTCGATAAATATTTCACCAGGCGGAGTAAAAACGTAGCCATTACGTGCTACAGTCCTGGCCCTCTTTGTAGGAGAAGAACGTAGTGGCTTATAGCCTTTATATTGCGTTAAAGCTATTGAAAGAATCTACTGGTTTTTGAATATAACTCGAGACAGCTTCGCCTCGTCACCGTCCGCGACTTTATATTTGACATTAAATTATAAACACGTATAAGTTGGTAACATTACTTGAGTCGCTAGTCGTAACTTTTCACTCAGGGCTCAGATATGATTTATCGATACTTAAATCGCATTACATGTATAATTTATTTATCCCACTTCGTATTTCCTTCCAACTCAAGATGAAAAAGTAATGAAGGTGATAACAGTTCGTGTTTATGGTTCTTCTTTCAGTACATTTTTTTTTCACCACACTGGGACAACCTTATTACAGTTTCATGAAAAGTTTATTTGCATTATACACAAAACTGCCATGTTAGTTTTTTTTTTACTAATATTAATGTTGTATTTTCTTTGGGTGTAAATCAAAAACCAAAGAAAAGCTTCTCACTTACATGTGCACTTCCCCAGTAGCTCAGTGGTAAGTCTGGAAGCTTATAACGCTAAAAACCGGTTTTCGATACTCGTTGTGGGCACAGCACAGATAGCCCATTATGTAGCTCAACAACAAACAAACAAGTAATTATATGCTTTATGTTTATTTAATGGTTTTATTTTTATCAGCACTGTTATAACTTGCAATAATCGAAACCGAGAAATAAACATTTTTTTTGTGTGTGATTTATATCTATATACAATTTTCAATTCCAGGTTTTATATGGTTAAGCGGCTGGTACACTGCAGTAGCTATCACATGTGCATAAAAGTATCTTGTTTATATATTTGATTCAAGAAATTATTGTGATTATAACACCAAAACCAAGACAATATCAAACAGCCAAGTCTCAAATCATGTGTTCACATAAACAATGTTTTTTTATAGCCCAACAAATACATTGTTAGCTAAATTTAGGCAATTGTAATTGTAAAAATGATTCTCAATCAAGACAATCTCTTACAGCCATTATTGATCCAAAATTGAAAACAAAAACGAAACCACGACAGAAACCAAACTGTAGAAATTGTTCCTCTGCTGATGATTTTTCACTCGTTAAGACAATTTTCTACAACTATTGTCAACTGAAAAGAGGTTTTAAAAAACGCAATTAGTATGGAAATTAAACTTGGCAATTTGATCTTTGATTGATACTCCTAACTCAATATTCTACAGCTATAGTCGGTCTAAAAGTGAAAAAAAAACACAGTCACAATCAGAAGTAGAAATCAAACTAGGCGAGTTTGCTTGTTGTTTAGCACAAAGCTAAGCAATGGGCTATCTGTTATCTGCCCACAGCGTGTATCGAAACCCGATTTTTAGCATGATAAACCCTCGCACTTACGGATGAGTAACCGAGGAGGGGCAAGGCAAGTTAGTCATCGATTAATTATTATCATTCAGAATAATTCCACATCATACAGCCGTTGCTGATCTAAGAGTGAAAAAGAAAACGCAATCAGAAATGGAAAAAAAAAAAAACTGGGCAAGCTAGTCCTCGATTAATTATTATCATTCAGAATAATTCCGCATCATACAGCCGTTGTTCATCTAAGAGTGAAAAAGTAAACCCAAGCAGAATGGAGGGGGGGGGGACTGGGCAAGTTAGTCCTTGATTAATTATTATCATTTAGAATAATTCCACATCATACAGCCGTTGTTCATCTAAGAGTGAAAAAGAAAACGCAATCAGAAACTGGGCAGGCTAGTCCACAGTTGATTACTTTTTTTTCTCAAACGACTATTAGCAATACTGATTCAATTTTTCACTTCAATTTCAAGCAACATGTACCGCAGATATCACGTAAACTTGCGAGACAAACTGTAAGACGAACAAAAAAAAAAGATATTTGACACCGACTTTAATCGAGTGTTTGTGATTAATGATTATAAATGTACCCTATTTAGGATTTCGAGATAAAAATGGACCGAGTTCTAATATGCACTTTAAAATTTAAGTACGTTCTTTAAAAGTAAACTATCGTCCTAAAAAGAATTATCCAGTCGTCAGTCGTTAGATTATTTTGCGATGTATAACAGCATACAAAGTATAGTAAACGTTCATGCATGCTAATCTTAGTGTATTTGTTTCAATGATTAATCAACGTGGTTTGTTTAATAATGTTCTTTCGTTGTTGTAATGGACAAAAAAAAGAAGTAATAGTTCTATTTGAATATTAGATAAACGTGAGTAACGTTCGGATTTTCAAAATGAATGATGAATAACACAGGCCTGCGAATTTAAACTTCATAAAAGTTGTTTTGGTTTTAATAACGGATTTCCCATAATTTAGTTATGCAGATTTTGAAAATAATATTCATTTTTTTGTATCGCGTAAGGATTTTTTACAAATCGGGGAAAAAAAACAACTCTTACTTAGATCATATTATTATTTCGTTTACCGCAGT
>NW_013667930.1:121343-128552 GCF_000517525.1 Limulus polyphemus
ACTGTGTTAGTTGTGTAATTGTAGATGTCATTGAACTGTGAATATACTAACTGTGTTAGTTGTGTAATTGTAGATGTCATTGAACTGTGAATATACTAACTGTGTTAGTTGTGTAATTGTAGATGTCATTGAACTGTGAATATTCAAGTATAATCAAGTTATTTTTGTTCAGTTTTATTTTTTCATGTCATTTTTGTAAATTAGCGGGCCGAGCTGCATACCACAGGATCTGGGGTTCGAGCCATGATGCCGCAAAAAGCGATCTCTGGTTTGAACTATGGGCCCGTTATAGAAATAACTCAATCTGATTATTCAATGCGCTGGGCAAAACCTTTTGGGCATCACGTGCTGATGGTTGGTTGTTCTTAACTGGTCAGTTGTTCTAAATTAAGGACGACTGTACGTGAACCTTGTGGTCTTTGATCTAACCATTTAGACCATGTGTCGCAGAAGGTGCTATTAGGGTTAAAAATTCCAATTTCTCAACTGGCGTGTATTATAGTATAGTTTGTTTGTATTTTAATAGGGATAATTTAATGATTTTAATAAAACAAACAATAAAGTTAAGAAATTTTGAGTAATACAGTTTTTGAAAAATAAGATTTGTCACCGATGTTGAAAACCATAAACATTATCACTATATGGACAAGATACGTTCATTGAAAAGTTACTTAACTTCAACAATGTTATTGCTAAGATATGTTGGAAATTGTCAAAATGAACAACGTACACACAAAGAGACTCATTGAAAAGCTAGTTAAATTCGACAATGTTATTGGTGAGAAGTGTTAGAAACTGTTAAAATCAACAATGTATACTCAAACAAACTCATTGGAAAGCTAGTAAACTTCGACATTGTTATTTATGAAAAGTGTTAGAAACTGTTAAATTAACAATGTACACTCAAACAGACTCATTGGAAAGCTTGTAAACTTCGACATTGTTATTTATGAGAAGTGTTAGAAAGTGTTAAATTAACAATGTACACTCAAACAAACTCATTGGAAAGCTTGTAAACTTCGACATTGTTATTTATGAGAAGTGTTAGAAACTGTTAAATTAACAATGTACACTCAAACAAACTCATTGGAAAGCTGGTAAACTTCGACATTGTTATTCATGAGAAGTGTTAGAAACTGTTAAATTAACAATGTACACTCAAACAAACTCATTGGAAAGCTAGTAAACTTCGACATTGTTATTTATTAGAAGTGTTAGAAACTGTTAAATTAACAATGTATGAAGAAAATAGACTCAGGGATGCCGGAACCAGTGGAGCATTTGCCCCACTAATAATTTAACTTGTAAAGTTTTTTCTAAAGCTTATTTGGAATATCTTTGTTAGCAAACAATGTTATGACCCATCAATATTACCTGACGGTCAAGTATTGTTACTGCTATGTCACTTTTAAGCCAAGCGATGGCGCTGCGGCAGATCCTTGCTAATTCGAGTTCCATCTGATTATTACAGGCTACATATTAGATATACATTAATAGTGGATTAACAAACTGTATAAATTTTAACACATGTACAATGTGTATGTATAAATAAACAATGAAACACGTTTCCTTACCTTGATACATTTTCATTGGTCGACAACATTCTGCCGTTAATCGTTTGAATTTTGTTTTAAGACGTAGTTATTATTTTTCGGCGTGTCTATTCCTACTTGTATGTCATTGGGTAACTACAAGCATGCGCAGTTAAACATTTATTTTAGAAATTCAAAACTTATGTAGATTTAACATTCATTTATAACAAATAATAATCAGTAATCGCACGCAACATAATATAAATAAAAATACTCATTTTCTACGCTATATAAGCAGAATTAAATTACTACACAACACAGCCCTTGTAATATTGACACTCCAGGCAAAGAAAAGTGGTGATAGACGTTAACTTGTTTTTTACTTTGATATAGAGACTGGCAAACACGTGTGAAGATTAACATTAAAAAGTCAGAAGTGAGTCCCTGCCACAACAATATAAGTTTGCTTCTGACAACCTCGAGTCTTTCTCAAAAACTTGTCAAGCTCAAAAACGTTATTGGCGAAGTTACAATTAACAATGTACACACGATATACACTTATCGTAAACTATCAAGTTCGACAATGTTATTGGTAAGGTGCATTAGTATTACAGTCCGTTAAAATTAACAATGTACACACGATACACACTTATCGTAAACTATCAAGTTCGACAATATTATTGGTAAGGTGTATTAGTATTACAGTCCGTTAAAATTAACAATGTACACACGATACACACTTATCATAAAATATCAAGTTCGACAATATTATTGGTAAGGGGCATTAGTATTACAGTCCGTTAAAATTAACAATGTACACACGATACACACTTATCGTAAACTATCAAGTTCGACAATATTATTGGTAAGGTGTATTAGTATTATAGTCCGTTAAAATTAACAATGTACACATGATACACACTTATCGTAAACTATCAAGTTCGGCAATATTATTGGTAAAGTGTATTAGTATTACAGTCCGTTAAAATTAACAATGTACACACGATACACACTTATCGTAAACTATCAAGCTCGACAATGTTACTGAATGGAGAGGCATATTATAGTAATGTTTACACAAGACAAATGTAATGAAATTGCTCAACTTTGACAATGTTAATGGTGAAGCATGTTGATTTTTTATTTCAGAATTTTCGCGCACAGCTACACAAACCGATAATTGCGAATAGCTTTCCCTAATTTTGATATACTAGAAGAAAAGGAAAAGCAGCTAGTAAATAGCACTCCCCGCCAATTTTTGGGCTACTCTTGTTTGACCGGATAGTGGGATTTAACTGTTACTCTTATAACGCACCCACAGCTCCAAATTGAGGATCGAGTGGTTGCAACAACAGGCTATGAGTCACGAATCTCGCCCCCCCCCAGGGGCACAGTGGTATGTCTGCGTATTTATACCGCTAGAAACCGGGTTTCGATACCCGTAGTGGGCAGAGCACAGATAGCCCTTTATGTAGCTTTGTGCTTAATAACAAACAACAGCAACAACGAATCTAGGATTCAGAGTCCGGGCATCCTAACCATTTGGCTACGCCCAGCACGCGTAAACTGTTATTAAATTAAGATTAACAATGAACACATAAGACACATTTATCGACTGGTCTGGTTCTACAATGTTATTGGTGATGCATGTTTAGTTCTAATGACATTCTTTTAATCTTTTGTGTTCTAAACTTAATTTTGTCTGATGTTTCAGTAAAAAGGTTGTTAATATCATCCAGCCAAACCTTTTAAAATCGTTCCTTGTATTTAACAATCTAATATTTCTGTAGTGACACTAACGTACAAGTCGATAAGTATTTTAGCGCCAAGTGTGGGTTGTTGAAAAGAGACCTGTTGAATTGTAATATGTGATAAATTGTACGATATTAAAACCTGAAGAATGTACGTCTTGTATAACCATATAAGTCACAATTGAAACTAAAATAGTGGTGTAGGAAGGAGTTACAAAGTGGGGTGCTTGGCTAGACATGCAGATTTTACAATGAGAGATTGAAAGTATAAGGAACTGCTAAAAGCAGCTTCCGTGCTGCAAAAAAAACAAAAAAAACAGCTCAATCTAGAGGGGTCTGGAGGCATGCTCCCCAGAAAACTATTATAAATAATATAATTTAAGTAACTGGTAAAAGCAGTTCCCGTTCTGCCAAAGGCAGCTCAGTCAAGAGGGGTCTGGGGGCATGCCTCCCAGAAAATTAATATAATAATATAATTTAAGGAACTGCTCAAAATACCTCCCGTTCTGCTAAAGACAGCTCAATCTGAAGGGATCTGGGGGCATGCCCCCCAGAAAATTAATATAAATTACATTTTCTATGTAAGTCGTACATGTAAAAGTGGGGGTGCTACAACACCCCCGGTTCCGACTCCTCTGTAAAAATAAATCCTACTGCAATTTATTATTCAACTTAATTGGTGGTGATGGGAATTTCATCATACTGAAATTGTGTCGCTATTTTCTGACGAAAAATAGGATCTTGAGAATTATGATTGAAACTTCAAAGAGGAATTACCATCTTTGAAGTCTATTTAATCAAAAAAATATATTAATTCTATAACAAAAGGTTCGAGTTATTCTGTGGTGAATGGTACAGCTTGCAGTACGTTATCGACTAAAGAAAATTAACGAGAACGTTTTCATTTACGTAAACGTAACGAATTAAAACCATAGAGAAAAAAAAAACATCTGTCGCAAGAACAATGCCTTAAACTTCAGTTGCAATGTGTAGTTTCACATTTTCTAAGAATATCGACATAACTACCACGTGAGGTGTGACAGTGCTTAACTTACGTTAATACTACACTGACTAAGTGCTGTATATGAATAAATAATTTGATATTAATAAATTATAAACTTAATTCTCATATGTATGGATTTTATCAAAATTCGTAAAATTTACAGAACATCAACTTACTCTAGTTCACATCGAAACAATTGTTGTTTAAGTAATTGGTAAGATAGATAATGTCTCGACTACTACCATGTCTGCCATATTTCAGCCGGCCCAATGAACCCTGGTATTAAGCGACAGGCCTCGTCGGCACTCGATATAACAGATATAGTATGGTTGATGTAAATTATATTCTCCTTTACTTCCACCTGTAAATCTTTATAATTTCTACTGTAAACATAATTGAGGCTAAGAATGTGGAACGGTGTTTAATGTTATATAATTAAGGCTAAGATGAGGCTAAGAATGTGGAATGGTGCTTAATGTTATATAATTAAGGCTAAGATGAGGCTAAGAATGTGGAACGGTGTTTAATGTTATATAATTAAGGCTAAGATGAGGCTAAGAATGTGGAATGGTGTTTAATGTCATATAATTAAGGCTAAGAATGTGGAATGGTGTTTAATGTCATATAATTAAGGCTAAGAATGTGGAACGGTGTTTAATGTTATATAATTAAGGCTAAGATGAGGCTAAGAATGTGGAATGGTGTTGTTATATAACAAAATGTTAAACATAGTTATTTCATTGCCAACTTCCCTGACAGAGAGAGCTAGAATTTTGACTTAAGCCTTTTTTACCATCGATCCCCCTCCCCTTCCACCGATGTATCAGCGGTAAACGAGAGGGTTTATAACGAATTCGAGTGCTGCAGTGGGCATTGAAGAGATAGCCCATTGTGCAGGATTGTGCAATAATTTCAGCTATACGCCAGGGGTGAGATTCACACATATTTTCCTTATAGTAAAATTTATTTTTGCAAATTAAGACTTAATTTTCTCTCACCATCTTTATGTTTGATACATGATTCGATACGTTAATCTTTGAATATCTTAAATGATTTCGCTTTTACTTTATTTGCTCAGCCATTCGATGTATTTTATTTGTTGAATTTAGCACAAAGCAACTCGGGGGCTATCTGCGCCAGCCTTCCTAATGTAGCAGTGTTAGACCAGAGAGCAGTTAGTATATATCATCCAATGTTGGGGCTACTGTAATCGAATAGTGGAGAAGGCAGTTAGTATATATCATCCAATGTTGGGGCTACTATAATCGACTAGTGGAGAAGGCAGTTAATATATATATCCTCCAATGTTGGGGCTACTATAATCGAATAGTGGAGAAGGTAGTTTGTAAATATCATCCAATGTTGGGGCTACTGTAATCGAATAGTGGAGAAGGCAGTTAGTATATATCATCCAATGTTGGGGCTACTATAATCGAATAGTGGAGAAGGCAGTTAATATATATATCCTCCAATGTTGGGGCTACTATAATCGAATAGTGGAGAAGGTAGTTAGTATATATCATCCAATGCTGGGGCTACTATAATCGAATATTGAAAGAGGCAGTTTGTAAATATCATCCAATGTTGGGGCTACTATAATCGAATATTGAAAGAGGCAGTTTGTAAATATCATCCAATGTTGGGGCTACTATAATCGAATATTGAAGGAGGCAGTTAGTATATATAATCCAATATTGGGGCTACTGTAATCGAATAGGGGAAACATTTGTAACATTATAACGCTCCCATGGCTAAAATGGTGAGCATGTTCGGTGATGGTATTCGTACCTGCGACCTACAGATTGCGGGTTGAGCGCCCTAACCGTTAGGCCCATTTGACGTATCAGTAATATACATGGAAAATACGTGGGTTTAAAAAGATCAATTAAAGATAAAAGTACAAAATCCTATAACCAGCGTGCTTTCGAAGGATGGATCTTTCTTCATTGGGGACAAACAGATAAAAGTTCACCCTTCGAAGCGCTGGGATTGTAGGGTTTCGTATTTTTGTCTTTAACTGGTGTATGAATAAAATGTTGTTGTTTTTTTTGTTCTCGTCGTTTTTCTCACTTGGTGGAGTTTAATCTGTACGATCGAAACAGACTATTTTCTCCATCTTTCTCTCTGTATATATAGAAACGCGACAACCTCCAAAGAAATGCCAACAGGAAAACGTTACAATAAATACATAGGTGGAAGCTGTTTCTCAGAAAATTCTGTCAATAAATAGGTTAATCGGGTCTCTTTTTTTTCCTGTAATTTTTTTTAATCATGTACATCTGTGTAAATACATCGATGTATATTATTACATTGTGCTTTAAAACTTTCGTTATTTTATACGACTGCCATCATAAATATTACTGACCAACAAAATGGAGGATGATAGTTAAAGTGTAATATCTTCAGTGGTTAGTTGTTAATACGCAATGTCTTCAGTGGTTAGTTGTTAATACGCAATATCTTCAGTGGTTAGTTGTTAATACGCAATATCTTCAAGTGGTTAGTCGTTAATACGCAATATCTTCAGTGCTTAGTCGTTAATACGCAATATCGTCAGTGGTTAGTTGTTAATACGCAATGTCTTCAGTGGTTAGTTGTTAATACGCAATATCTCAGTGGTTAGTTGTTAATACGCAATGTCTTCAGTGGTTAGTTGTTAATACGCAATATCTTCAGTGCTTAGTCGTTAATACGCAATATCGTCAGTGGTTAGTTGTTAATACGCAATATCTTCAGTGGTTAGTTGTTAATACGCAATATCTTCAAGTGGTTAGTCGTTAATACGCAATATATTCAGTGGTTAGTTGTTAATACGCAATATATTCAGTGGTTGGTCGTTAATACGCAATATATTCAGTGGTTAGTTGTTAATACGCAATATATTCAGTGGTTGGTCGTTAATACGCAATATATTCAGTGGTTA
>NW_013667930.1:128992-130765 GCF_000517525.1 Limulus polyphemus
AATACGCAATATCTCCAGTGGTTAGTCGTTAATACGCAATATCTTCAGTGGTTAGTTGTTAATACGTAATATCTTCAGTGGTTAGTTGTTAATACGCAATATCTTCAGTGTTAGTCGTTAATACGCAATATCTTCAGTGGTTGGTCGTTAATACGCAATATATTCAGTGGTTAGTCGTTAATACGCAATATCTTCAGTGGTTAGTCGTTAATACGCAATATCTTCAGTGGTTAGTCGTTAATACGCAATATCTTCAGTGGTTACTTGTTAATACGCAATATCTTCAGTGGTTACTTGTTAGTTTAAGATAAATCACCTTTGCAGTTATATGCATATGTTAATTTTCTGTCCTTTTGACTTTTAATTTCCAGGCTGAGGACGAGGTGGTACTTTTGGTGACGTCGATGTATATGACATTGCATTGATGTCGTATGCTGAGGATAATTTTTGTTAAACTACTGACCAGAAGGCTTCCAACCAGTCAGAATACAGAGCTCTATAGCAGGGTCAACTGACCCTCGAGGATTATGGAAAATGATTTTGAACAGGGCAAACCGACGCCCCATGAGCTATGGAAAATGATTTTGAACAGGGCAAACCGACGCCCCATGAGTTAGGGAAAATGATTTTGAGGATAACGCAATACAGAGATCGTAGCAAGGAAACTAATAAATGGCGTTCATCTGTTATTTTTAACATGTTTTCAAACAGAACGAATGCAAATAATAATGGTAATTAAACTCTGTCCTAGGTTTTTTTATATTCATCGTTACATAAATCACGAGTCTATAGAATATTCGATGATCCACAATATCAATTGATTTATTTGTTACTAATTTATTAATCGGCATCTCGATATTGTACGTTCTTTATCGTTTTTAAGTTTTATCACAGAGAATATGTTTAGAAAATAGATTCACAAATATCCCTTTAACTAGCATTCAATACGATTATAGCTAATACCAAAACGTATAAGTACGCCGCAAATAATAATGTTTATTTCTATGGTCATAAGTAATATTAAACATCCTTTACAAATTTCTAATTGTTTTCAACTTCCAGGAAGTTCGAACAGGTTAGTTTTATAAGCTTTCGTTGCGGATTTTCTTAGTTCATTGATAACAACGCTTATCATAGTTGAAAGCTGCTTCTTTTTTTAACTCTCCCATAACTACGAAGAAATATATCTTTATTTAGGTGTATTGAGGTAATATTTTTCAAACTTCTTGTGTGAATATTTCATATTTCGTTAGTTTACATCCTTGTAATAAAAAAAGACGCGAAAGCTCATAATGCTTTAATTATTTTAGACATACCACAACTGTCACTCTGTAAAGTTCTGTACTGGCCCTGTATCCATATTATAGCTTTTCTGGGACGTGGATGTACTCGAGTTTAAAGGTAGAAAAACGATTTGTACAAGTTAGTATAAACTAGAGCTTTTTTATCTATCTTGAATATGTATACTAAGACTGACTGTTGAAGTAAGTTATCGAGGAGTGTGTGGAATAGGCCTGTCATATCCTGATGATTAGGGCGCTCGACTCGCACTATGCGAGTTGTGGGTTCGAATCCGTGTCACTGAACACGCTGTACCAGCCATCCGAATGTAAAGATTCGTAGCTCAGCGGCCGACCCCAAAACTAAACGGATTAACGTCGAATGATTGATTTATTTGGTTTGTTATGAATTTCGCGTAAAGCTACACGAGGGGCTATCTGCACTAGCCGTCCCTAATTTAACGGTGTAAGACTAGAGGGAAGGCAGCTAGTC
>NW_013667930.1:130810-132917 GCF_000517525.1 Limulus polyphemus
TGCCCCCACGGCTGAAGGGGCGAGCATGTTTGGTGTGACGGGTATTCAAACCCGCGACCCGCAGATTGCGAGTCGAGCGCCTTAACCACCTGCCAATGCCAGGCCACGTCGAATGAAGAATAAAAAGGAGATCAAGGAATGTGGGATACTGCACTAGAACTTTGGCTTCAAAAACGTATCTTGAAATCCCCCTCCAGCAACTAAACTTTTCAAATTAGCTCACTGTTATATATATATAGGAAATAAGCATCGTTGTTTCTTGTCTACTCGAATGTTCGAATCTTCATGGATGTACTGCCAGTGTTGAATGTTTTATTTGCGAAACATTTTTCTGAATTTTCTGGTATTGCGGATACTTATAACTTACCTGTAGGATATCAGAATAACTAGAATTGAAGTTTTCTTATTGGGTTTATTTATATTAGATTCTTTGGAACTGTATGTTTTAACGAACTTTTACAATCAAAGACACTTTAGCCCTGGTACGTTTTAAACACGTTGTAAGCACGCATATTTAACGCTGAGCCACTGGAGGTGGCGATTTAAGACTAAATTTACAAAAGAGTTATTGTTTGTTTTGATAAAATATTGGTTTCACACATAGGAAATCCAGCATTATCTAATAACATTAGTATGTTTATATCGTGCTTGAAAATTTTCATGTTGTCCGAAATGAGGCCCGGAAGCAGAATAAAAACAAAAAAGAAGACCAAAAAAAATACATAACTTTCATGTTCTGTAATTCCCGACAATAATTCCTTTAGCACAATACTGGACAGACAGTTAGCTTAATAATTATTTTTATTATATTAAAGTATGTACTAGCATAATAATTGTCAGGAGTAAATTTTGATTTCCGCGTTATTATTTTATTTTAGATGATAGCTAGATACAACGCCAGGGCGCGTGGGTGTGCTCTCCCGTATGCTTATAAAGTATGACACTCTAAGTGAGGTAACTAATGGCTCGGCTCTTCGCAATGTAAGATTACTACTAAAACTATCAATGTAAAAAGTTACCTGTATGTATCATCATATATCAACGGTAAGCCTTTTGTTATCACACTGCGACAGAGGAACGCCCCCTTTTGCCCAGCTTTCTTGTTTCGCATTGACCGGGCATATTTGCACGAACCCGCTTTATAAGATACATTAGCAGTTGAAAGCGACGTTGGGGATTTAATGCAGCCTACACGGGGCCCCACTGAACTAATGTGCTATCATTGCAATTTGCTGGATAAAAGTGAGAAGTCGATATTGCTATTATCACTGTGTAATTATTGGAGCTACGGCATTGTTACGGGGTCTCGAGCCCCGGCCCGTGGCGTGGGAACGGTCTACCACTAACGCCACGTGCACCTTGCGCAGCACGTCCCCTTCGGGAGGCGGGGTTATCAATAATACATTTCTCCAACTTGAAGGTAGCTACACACATGGTTAGGTCCCATGTAAAGCTGTGTCTAATCAATACTGGAACCCAGCAGGTAGCACTTCTAACAGTTGATGCTTTAATAGCGTTCTGGAGAATCAAACTAAAAGTCATTAGGTATCTGTCTATCTCTCTGTCTGTCTATCTGTTTGTTTATATATCTATCCGCCTATCTGTACGTTTGATTATATATCTATCTGTCTAGCTGCTTGTTTATATATACATCTGTCTGTCTGTTTGTCTGTCTATCTGTTTGTTTATATATATATCCGCCTATCTGTACGTTTGCTTATATATCTGTCTGTCTATCTGTACGTTTGGTTATATATCTATATGTCTATCTGCTTGTTTATATATATATCTGTATATCTATCTGTTTGGCTATATATCTATTTGTCTATATATCTATCTGTGTATCTGTACGTTTGGTTATATATCTATATGTCTATCTGCTTGTTTATATATACATCTGTCTATCTATCTGTTTGTTTATATATATATATGTATATATACATCTGTATATCTATCTGTTTGGCTATATATCTATTTGTCTATATATCTATCTGTGTATTTGTTTATATCTATCTATCTTTATATATCCATCTGTTTATTTATATATAAATATATATATATATCTGTCCGTTTGATTATATTATTTATTTGTTTTATTATTATTAAC
>NW_013667930.1:133371-138254 GCF_000517525.1 Limulus polyphemus
CCTATCCATCTCTTTGTTTATATATCTATCTCGCTATCTTTATTTTTATGTCTATCTGTTTGTTTACATATCTGCCTATTAGTTTAAAAACATATCTTTAAAAATATATAGTTTCATAAAGAACTGGCATTTCATTTAGATCTCTTGTTCTGAAAACAATTTACCTTGAGTATTCTTATCTCTTGTATACCATGTTTATTAATATCTTGCTTAATTATAAATCTACAAAACATCAACAAGTATTTTATAGAGTTAATTTTTTTTACCATTCCACAAAAATATTTGCTAATTCCAAACAGTTATTGTATGATTACATCTTGTATGATTTGGAATATAAAACATAACGAACGCCACATGTTAGTTGTGTGTTTTTACCAAAACCCAAGCCACGCTTCGTGTATCCTGGGTCGTTATTATTTTAACTGATATAGAAATTAATAAGATCCAGATAAGAAATATCGAATATTTCTAAATTTGCTGGGTATTACGGATATTTAAAACTTACCCGTAGGATATCAGAATAACTAAGGATATCAGAATAACTAGAACTGAACTTTTCTTATTGGGTTTATTTATATTAGAATGTGAATTTTCACAGATAAATAACTTGTAAATTGCAGATAATGTATGGACTTTATGGAACTGTACGTTTTAACGAACTTTTACAATCAAAGACACTTTAGCCCTGGTACGTTTTAAACATGTTGTTATTTATTGTCGTTATTTTCGTGAATCATGTAAAGAAGATTGTCAGTCAATTTGCTGTCATCATAATCACTAGCGAATAAATAAGATTAATTTCAGTGACTCAGTTTCTCCCAAAGAAACGATGAGGCCGTTTTCTCTTCTTGAGAAATATCTGGTAAATAAAATCTTGATTAAACTACGTAATTAGTATTTATACATTGCGGAAAGTTTTACTTAAGATATTGTCTGTCGTTTTACAGAAGAGTTTACAACAGCAAATGTAATTTTACTTGGGAAATTTTTTATCTCCAGTAACTCAAATTGTATAAACAAAAAAACGATTAACTTTTATTACAGGCACTGGCATTAAAATCATAATTACTCTTTTGTAAATCAGCAGTGAAATCACAATTACTCTTTTGTAAATCAGCAGTGAAATCACAATTACTCTTCTGTAAACCAGCAGTAAAATCATAATTACTTTTCTGTAAACCAGTTTTACAGAAAAGTAATTATGATTTTACTGCTGATTTACAGAAGAGTAATTATGATTTTACTTTCAGCAGTAAAATCATAATTACTCTTCTGTAAATCTACAGTAAAATCATAATTACTCTTTTGTAAATCAGCAATAAAATCATAATTACTCTTCTGTAAATCAGCAGTAAAATCGTTATTACTTTTCTGTAAGTTAGCAGTAAAATCATAATTACTCTTCTGTAAGTCAGCAGTAAAATCATAATTACTTTTCTGTAAATCAGCAGGAAAATCATAATTACTCTTTTGTAAATCAGCAGTAAAATCATAATTACTCTTCTGTAAATCAGCAGTAAAATCATAATTACTTTTCTGTAAACCAGCAGTAAAATCATAATTACTTTTCTGTAAATCATAATTACTCTTTTGTAAATCAGCAGTAAAATCGTAATTACTCTTCTGTAAGTCAGCAGTAAAATCATAATTAATCTTTTGTAAATCAGCAGTAAAATCATAATTACTCTTCTGTAAATCAGCAGTAAAATCGTAATTACTCTTCTGTAAGTCAGCAGTAAAATCATAATTACTTTTCTGTAAACCAGCAGTAAAATCATAATTACTTTACTGTAAATCAGCAGGAAAATAATAATTACTTTTCTGTAAGTCAGCAGTAAAATCATAATTACTTTTCTGTAAACCAGCAGTAAAATCATAATTACTTTTCTGTAAATCAGCAGTAAAATCGTAATTACTTTTCTGTAAACCAGCAGTAAAATCATAATTACTTTTCTGTAAGTCAGCAGTAAAATCATAATTACTTTTCTGTGAATCAACAGGAAAATCATAAGTGTTAGTAATATGTTTTTTTATTACCATTGTGATATATCTGATCTATTTTTTTATTACCATTGTGATATATCTGATCTATTTTTTATTACCATTGTGATATATCTGATCTATTTTTTTATTACTGTTGTGATATATCCGATCTATATTTATTTTTAGACACATATCGCCAGTCATATAATTTAGCTGTAACATCAACAGGTCAGGAACGTAATTGAAATTAGCCGAAACAATCATTACGATTTTCAAGTAATTATTGAATAAATAGATTTTAGCAATAGAATCTAATCAAGTTATTGACATACTCAATGATCTAGTTCAATAATTTTGTTGTTTTGATCGTCTATTAGTAAGGTCAAGCTTCGAGTCAAACAGATTGTTTGTTAAACAGTTGATTCACGTGCTTTACAAGGAAAGCCGGTGAATGTAACCACGTTATGAACATTGCTTGCGAGATCAAATAAGACTGAAATATCCTCTTTGTGTGACAAAATCCTTCTTTTGTGATCTCTTTACGTTCGTGCAGGTGTGGTTTGGGATTTGGTACTGGAGTGTCTGACGTCACATTATGTATTTATATAGCTTCAACATAGAGTATCTTTCTCTGTCTATAAATGTGTGCAGTACCCACGACGTAAAGACATGAAACATCCGGAAATGTGTAATGGGCTTGGTAAACAGCGACTAGCGTGATAATTTTTGAGATTTTTTCTTGATTTCGGCGGCTTGCGAGCGGCCAGAACATTCAATAAACATTTTAAGCTTTCGGCTTCATAGTCAAACCTGACTTTTTGCATGCATATTAGAAGTGATATTCGTGCACGTCTCGTGACAGTAAGCGCTTGGAAGCTCACGCGCAACTTTACTTATTTACTGCCTGCTCGCACTACATTATTATCATTACAGTCGACCTTATTTTAAAAACTCATATAGCTATGCGCTGTAACAAACCAGCATATCTATACCGTAGACGGACACGCGACCTTTTTCCATCATGAAACCGTTCTGATTATTATTTGGATAATTCCAGACTGCACGTGTGCTGGACGCACGTGTCAGATTTTGGATTTCTCCCAGCGCTGATGAGGCTAGGCACAGTGACAAGTTGACAGGTCCTTATATGTTATGCATAGGATGTAGACCTGCGTTTATTTCATTCCCTCCGAGGCTAATTACTGCTGTGTCCTAAGTATTAAAGTACCCTGTTGTCTATAGAACACTTTTGTATCTTAAATTCACATAGATTTTAGTTTGGATGTATAATTAAAGTAACTTAAACCTACTATAAATCTTTACATTTATTCTTAGATCAACCAAATTGCATAAAACAAAAAAACTAATATATTTAAGAATAGTACGCTTTACCCTCGTTCTGCGGCCGTATGAGTACGCAAGTTAAAAAAAACAAAGAGCAGCATTTTGTGTTTTATTAAAACTGAACTAAATTCCTTTGACGTTTTTCTCTTCACACTGGGACAAGAAATCACCATGGAAACTTCTAAATTGGATTTGCTGTTAAACCTTGCTGTATACGTATAGATATCTTAGTATTTAGATGACGGAGGCAATCAGAAGATAAACGATTTACTCTTGAACTGAAAAGGGAAATTCAGGAAACCACTCCTGTCGCTTAGAAACGAAATTAACCTGATAATTTCTCCTCAATGTTGAAATCAGTAAAAGACGAAAAACACATGTAATAATGAATCACAAACCTAACTGGGGTATGATCCAGCTACTTGAGGTATGCGACAGTTGAACGGATATGTCGTGGAAGAAACTTGTGTACACGTAACTTGTGTTACTCTTCCAAACGGGGATCTTTGTTGATTATGTTGCGTACTGCCGCCTGGGTCACGTGGACGGCTTTTGCCATTGACCAACCCTTCGTTGGACTTCACTTATCATAGTTATTCCCAATTTGCCTCCGATGAAGAAAGGTCTACATTTCGTAATCATTCAGGTTATATGGCATCTTATTTTTGTCTTTAATTGATTTTTTGAACCTACGTGTTTTCCTAACATCATGATTGCCACTGACCTTTGTGTTCATAGATTTTCATCTGCTACAAGGCGCCACACTTTGCTTATCACGGCTGGCGTACGACTTGTCACAGTTCTCTTTCTGGGTGGTCTTGGTTCTCTCAGTTAATCCATATTCCTTTGTTTTCAAATTACATTAAGTACAAGGGATATCCCCGTGTTGAAAATTCTAAATACCCTATATTTATGATCTAAGGGTTGTTACATACCTTCCCCCAAAACAATCAGTTTTCGAGGGCATCACACTATTCACACAACTACGAACAATATCAAAATGTAGTTCTTATACATGCCGTTCTCTCACGACTTTTTATTAACTATCACGTGACTTGCTGAATTGCATCTTCAAAATCGTTTTCATATAGCATAATCGACCTATCGTACTAGGCGAATACTTCAAGTAATGTACTTCATTTGGTATTTGTCTACAATGAACTTTGATCTTTTAAATTGAAATTGTCTTAATTCTTAAGTTATCTTGCAAGTAAATAAAATAATAATAATTCGGCAGTAATTCTCCCCTGTTTTGAGGAATAAAGGAAATTTAAATTTGTTTTAGCTCTTTCGTTTGTCATAGATCTTAAGTGTAACAGACAAACGTAAAATGGATATCCATTGCGAGTTTGGAATTTTTCACAAATTATTCGAAAGAATTTCAATTCTACACATTGTTTTATACTGTTAGCTTAGTTTATTGATTTAGGAGTAACACAAATCTTTTATGCTGGTAGACTCTCGTGGATTTATGTCCGAATATACCATTATGTTTGTTTGTTATGAATTTCGCGCAAAGCTACACGAGGGCTATCTGCGCTAGCTGTCCCTAATTT
>NW_013667930.1:138632-143283 GCF_000517525.1 Limulus polyphemus
TGGGATTGACCGTCACATTATAACGCTCCCACGGCTGAAAGGGCGAGCATGTTTGGTGGAACGGGGACTCGAACCCGCGACCAGCAGATTGCGAGTCGAGTGCCCTAACCACCTGGCCATGCCGGGCCTAAAAATAGAATAAAATAAACGACACAATAAATACTTCTTTCACTAGATTATCTTTACTCCTTTACCAAACTTCACAGTTTCAGACAATGTTGACCTTAGTAAACACGAGATCCTGAGCAGCAGGGTAATCAGATCACATAGCCTACTAATATGTTGAACGCTTTGGAGGGAGGATTTAGGAGAACAAACACTCTCCCCCTCCCCCCAAAAAAAATCATTTTAGAATTCAAATTTGGTGTCTAGCTATTATCTTAAGGGGAGTTAACATCATATATGTATTGGGAGTGAAGTAAAACATGATGAATAAGTCTTAATTTTAAATACCATTTTCAACCAATAACCAAAGAATGCGAGGTATCATGAATCCGCCTATCTTGCACGCGCTTCAGTTTTGAATGAACACACACCGAAACCTTGTCTAGTTTTAAAAACTCTGTTTATTTACATTTGCCAATGTTGATTACAAGATGAAATGTTAGTTTAAAAGGTGTCGGTGCTAAAAGGGGGGAGGAGAACAAGAAACAGTTGTTGATATGTAGTTTTAAACACTCACACGTGTATTTAATATCTGGGGAAAATATATCGATAATTAACCCTAGAACCATAAATTGTTTAAGAGTTTGTTTTTTTTCAACACTTGTTTTTCTTCGATTACAATAAAGCTTTAATTCTGACGACTCAATACAAGACACTATCGAACATAATTAGTTCTTAAGCTATGCTATAAGCAGACATTACTTATTTACAGTTTAAACTTTGTATGTGTACTATTTGTGTTTGACACATCAGTACCATTATGTTTCTCTCAAGGATACCTATCTCGGCGAGAAATCATAATCATTGTTTAAACATGTGGGAAATATATTTATAGTCAAACTACAAAAACAAACAAAAACACGTTCTATTTAACAAATAGCCATTGATTGTTTAAGTCTGATATCTCTACAAAAACATATCACATTAATACTCGTGTGTAAGAAAGGTTGTAAATAATATTTAAAGTTGACATTTTCATTAGTTAAAAAAAAAAACGTTGTGAAAAGGCCGGGGTGATAGTGGATATTTAAACTTCCAAAAATATTTCGTCCGTCGCTGTCCAACCTCAGCGATACTGATTAGTTTGTTTGTTCGAGTGCAAAACTATACGATAGACTAGATATAATCTGTCAACCGCGGAGAATCAAACCACAAACTTATAGCTGACCAACCGGAGGACAGTACTGAGTCTAGAGTGGTTTGAGTATGTGATGACCTCTCTCACCAGAGCTATCTTGGACGTGAGAAAAGTGATGAAAAATGATAAGGGTTGCTGGACTTTGGCTCTATCACGTGGTTACAAAATAAAAACTCTTCGCAAATCTCAAAACTTGTAAAAATATTAAGTTGGTTAAGTTTGAAGTGCAAGTGATTGTGGCTGGTAAGTTATCCCTTAAGGATAATGAGCGAAGACAAAAAAAACGAAACGACAGCGTTAAATGTGCGCTTTTTTTTATCGAACCCGAGTGCAAATATGCTCCGTAAAAGTTAACACGAGTTTTAGTACATAAAATAGATACAACAATAAGATATTAGTTGTCAAAAATCATTTTTCAAAAAATATCGCATTTAAGGAACAACTCGTCATCGGTCATTTCTTTTTCGCCTCTGTCAAAATCAGTAAACGAATCTACGTTTGCCGTAAATGGACGGAAGTTTTATCAAATATTTCCATAGACTCACAGAAAGGGGGCGACTCTACTGGATTAAGAATGACCTCTTTTGGTTTTATTATTACATTGTTGGAAATACGTTGTCGATATAATTCACGCAAGGCCAACGTCTTTACATAAGAGATATTCAAAACTTTTAATATTTTAAGTAGTACCAGTACAGTTACACAAGTACGCCCCTGTAGCCCTCGTAATTGCAGCAGTACCTACCCCTAGGTCCCGGCCGTACAGGAGCCCCGCTGACCAGCCAAGTAAAACATTATGGTTCATAAATGTAGCAGAAGAAAGTAAAAGTGAGTTATTATTATTCCCAAATATAACCTGGGCCTAGGGCGCCACTAAACCTTAATTCTGCCCTGAACTGGGGGGCTGACAATCTTAAGAATTGCCGATAACGAGTATAAATGTAGGGGCCCAATTACTTTTATTTTTGTAGTTACGCCACTGTACAAACAGCTACGTTTTTTTGGCATTACCCGCCATAAAACGTGTAGTCTTAGAAACTAGGGGAGTATTACAAACAAACTAGTAAAATCATTTTGAACATTTTTATAAAAAGATGTAAAATACTGAGATGTCCGGAAACTACGTGTTAGGGAATTGGTTATTTGTTTCAGAAACGGGAGTCTTGAGCCCATGCTACAATGTTTGTTAAACTTACATTAGATCACCAAAGGCACATTGCAGCATGTATGGAATACCACGTGACAGCAAGATACGGGCCAGACCTGAATTTCAGTAAATTAAAATATAATTATAAAATTTCTAATAAATATATTTGCATGATTTTAAAGTTTTTTTTTGTAATTAAGCACAAAGCTACACAGTGGTCTATCTCTGCTCTGCCGGTTTCTAGCGTTATAAGTCCCCAGACATTCCGCTGTGCCACTGGGGGGGCGTGATTTAAAGACACCATGTCTATCGTGTTGTGCTAAGGGTTTCATTGTGAAATATCTTATAATTTCAGTTAGAGACATTTTCCGTATTTTTTAGTTTACGGTTTGTTAATCCAAACAACTTGTTTAGTCGAATTTTTGTTTGTTTGTTTATTTGTAGTTAAGCACAAAGCTACACAATGGGCTATCTGTGTTCTTCCCGGTTTCTAGCAGTGTAAGTCAGCCAGCATACCACTGTGCCACTGGGGGGGGGGGCATTTCGTTGTATAAAAATAAAAACAGCAACAGACAAATCCATTAAAATTGCCCCCCAGTGGCACAGCGGTGTTGTCTGCGGACTTACAACGCTAGAAACCGGGTTTCGATACCCGTGGTGGGCAGAGCACAGATAGCCCATTGTGTAGCTTTGTGCTTAACTACAAACAAACAAACCATTAAAGTTAAATTGAGCTATATGAAAAATAGAACTAGCAATAAAATTTTAGAATTTAGATAAGTTTAGTTTTACGTTGTCTTGAATATCTCTTATAATGTGGCCAATGTTGGGGTTGACGGAAAGATCCGTCATGTATACTGTAAGAAATTATTCAACACAGTCTGTGTCTTTTTTGTAACAGTAAATGTCGGAGAGAGTGGGCTTCTTCTCGAAGTGTTGCAACCTGAGCCCGCAAGATGGCGTTCTCTTTCTCCAGGAAACAAGCCCTGATAGCAATTTCGTTCTCACGAGCTTTGCGTGTGTCACGTGACTTTTTAGCCGCCATATTATTTCGTTTCCGACGTTCAAAATACTTCTCGTCCTTTAGGTTAGGAGGTATTGGTTTTTTTTCACTTCGTGGTCGACGTGGTAGTCTCGAAAATAATGCCCGAGTGATGAACGGATCGTCTGAAAGATATACCAATTGAAATAAGTATTGCATACACTGTCAATATTATTTACTTTTTTTAGAATTATGTAAAATACTTGAAACTGGAAAAACGGTTAGTACCTTAGAAAGGAAGAACAGAGTATAATCAATATAGAAACATCTCTCGATATATATATATACACACACACTGTAACGAATTTGTTATTATATTTTTGTTTTAATACCGACGTTTGTTTAAATTAAATTTATATTTAAAAACATGCATAGCTTATAGTGTTAGATATGTATTGCGAAACTCCCGCCTATTCTCCAAAATTGTAGAAGATTCTCGAGAGTAAGAATCAACAATATATGTATGTACGTAAACGCCTAAATGTAGCTAAGTATTGTTACGTAAAACTGAAATTTCGAGAAAGCCAACACACGCCTATAAATATAACCAACGCGACGCACCAAAAAAAAAGCGCATCTATTATTAGTTTGCTATAGTCAGTGTACTATAAACTTCGGAAGCTATAACTGTGATTGTTATAACGCTTATGAATTGGAAAACTTCAGATATTTGACCAGGAATCTTTACAAAGTTCGAACATTATAAATAAATTAACTCCAGTGGATTCTCATCGGACATTAGTATTTTTACGAAAACATTATATAAATTCATCGTGGAAAACTCGGCGTGTGTGGCTGGTAAATAACGAAGGACAAAGTTAGCTAGCTTCCTGTTAAGTGAATTATACCTACGTCAACTCGTAATCAACTCGCTCATCGTAAACCCTCGATAAGATATCGAAGAAATTCCAAACTAAAAGAAAGACTTTGTGTTGCTTGTAAGTTTCTGAAACTTTTGTTTATAAATCATTGTTTGTAATAACTATTTGTAATAACTGTTATTCTAAATTGTATTGTTGTTTCTATATTAAATCATATCTGTGTTAAAAAAGAAAACTGTGTGTATCAATCTTGTTGGCAAATATCATAAACTGACTATATATATCGGCTTTTACTTAACTGCTCAATCCAAGGATAATTAAACTACTAAATCTAAATT
>NW_013667930.1:143293-149254 GCF_000517525.1 Limulus polyphemus
AATACTAAATCCAAAGTACAATTTAACTACTAAATTTAAATTATCAGTTAACTCAATTTCAGACCTTTAGAAATTCTAATATGTAACAACATAAATACATGTCTGGTTTGATTCTAAAAATCGCTGAAATTAGTGACTAGATTTTCCATTTCGAAAGTCCACTGACTGGTTTGTCACCATAATTGTGACAAAGTTAGTTAGTTTCGCCTCTTTTCTGTAGCTCAGCGGCTAGCTTAAGGGCTTATAACACTAAAATTCAGGGTTCGATCTTTGCGGTAAGCACACCGTAGATAGATCCTTTGGGTGGTTTGGACTTAAAACAAACTGCTAGCTCCATTGGCAAATTAATTTTTTTAATTAAGTCCAAAACGCACATATAGCAACGTTGTCCGTCTGTTTAGTGTGTTTATTGTTTGTAACTGGGAAAACAAACTCGATATAATTTAATAGAAGATCTCAAGTGAACGCTCTAAAGAACTAGCATAATCTTGGTTGGGACCTGGGAGGGACAGGTGCTATGAATTTTAGCACAAAGCTACCACGGGCCATCTGTGCTAGCCGGCCCTACTTTTGAAATGATAGACTAGAGGGAAGACAGACAGTTAACGTCACCCATCGCCATCTCTTGGGTTACTCTTTACCAACAAATAGTGGGATTGACCGTCACATTAAAATGCCCCCATGGCTAAAAGAGGGAGCCTGTTCGACGACAGGATTCGAACCCGTAATTTCAGATTGCGAGTCGAGTTCTATAACACCCGACCTTGCCAGGCCAGTTTAAATGGATAAGCAATCATACGAATGATTAAAGTTTGACTACAATTTCAACTTTGTACTAAGTAAAGTTTAATGATGCTTGTATCATGGATACTTCAGACAGATAGCTAATTATATATATTTTTTACCATTCTATCATCTTCGTTCTCATTCCCCGAGGCCCGGCATGGCCAGGTGGTTAGGGCCCCGGCATGGCCAGATGGTTAGGAACTCGACTCGCAATCTGCGGGTCGCGGGTTCGAATCCCCGTCCCACCAAACATGCTCGCCCTTTCAGCCGTGAGGGCGTTATAATGTGACGGTCAGTCCCACTATTCGTTGGTAAAAGAGTAGCCCAAGAGTTGGCGGTGGGTGATGATGACTAGCTGCCTTCCCTCTAGTCTTACACTGCTAAATTCGGGAAATTCAAAAACAAACAAACTCATTCCCCGAACTCTGATCGCTCTTATACCCTAGACCAACATGGCGAATAAGGTACTTGCACGCCATCTAGCCATCTCCGTGAAGGCAAAAAAATATATATTCACATTTTTTTTTGAAAAAGAGAATATCAAAGAAAGACTTTTGTAATAGGTGTCCCGAATTTTGTTTCGGTTCAGCGAACCAAATACAAAATGAATAACATATCCGTGCTTCTCTGTCCTGGGGACCAAAACCCGGATTTTATTGTGATAAGCCATCAAAATTACCGCTGAAACACAAGAGTAATTAAAACATTAAATCAATGGGTAGAAAAGCTATCTAAATGTATATTGATGTATTTTTCAGATGCGGTCAAGGATTTTGTGCACCAAGTTGACAGGTGGTCAATCCATGAAATTAAGACGTAAGGTCTAGAATTTTTTTTTTTTTTGTATTTCTGGTATAGTCCGTGACCCTGGCCACATATAACTGTTACACTATTTGTAAGAAACCGGACATTTACGTAACTTCTATTTAGCTGATTAACTTTTGTTATGTGTTTCGCCCCCAAGTGGCACAGCGGCAACACTGTAGGCCTATAACGCTGAAAACTGAGTTTCGGTACACGTGGTGGGCAGAGCGCAGATAGCCCACTGTGTAGCTTTGTGCTTAAAAACACAAACACAAAAAAAGTTTTTTTCTTAACTGTCTTACAAAAAAAAAAGACACCTTTTTCTACAATATCCTAAACAACCAATTTTTGAAACATTGTGAGTTTTAATTTACTCGTAGTTTTATATGTTTTCTTGTGAAACATTGTGTGCAGGACTAAATCAAAGTCACAGACAAGACAGAAACTCCTGACGTTCTCACCAGATGTGTCACAATCAGACTTTCTTGCAAACCTAGTCATTTTTAAAAAGATGAACGACATGATGACATTTTTAAATTTTTAAATTCCTTTCAGAAGCAAATGATACACTCAGCAGCGTGGTGATAACGATGATGCGGAAGGGAGCGAACTGTAAATTTTTCATCTTCTGGAATGTCGAAAAGAAATATTACGATGAAGTTAGTTAGGAACACTTTTTAAATACGGTAAATTTCCGTACAGAGAAATACTATTACGTGACGTACTGGGCTATCTGTCCTCTGTTCACCGCGAGGAATCCAACCCCAGATTTTAGCGTTGTAAGATCGTGAAATTATCATTGGTCCACCGATGCCCCCCCCAGTGGCACAACGGTATGTCTGCGGACTTACAACGCTAGAAACCGGGTTTCGATACCCGTGGTGGGCAGAGCACAGATAGCCCATTGTGTAGCTTTGTGCTTAACTTCAAAACAACAACTGGTCCACCGAGGGGCATTTGACATACTATTAATGAAAACATAATGTAAATGTAAAAAATATAAATCTTATATCCAGATTCCGATAAAGCATACTAGAGATTCATTGGCTAATGAAATTTTAGGGATACACCAATGGAATTGTTTTTATTTTTCAAAATATTTCAAGGTCGGTGAGGCCCTGAAAGCATTTGGAGTTGACGGAGTCTCAGTTCTCGTATTTATCCGGAACTGTTTATCGCAATTTAATGGGCCACCAAAAAAGTAATCCTACGCATAAGAAAACAGTATAAGAATATAAATGTGAAAGTAAATCACAGCGCCCTCTACAACTACGTCATTATAGCAAAATATCCAGGAAATTTCACGCGAGCACGCCAAGCAACAAAGCAAATAAAAACTGGTATTAAAAATAATGTAATAATATTTTCAGTAATAGACACATTAACTGTTGTCACCTTTTCTACACAAACAATAAATATGTAGTGTAATAAATTAGTACAAAAAAAAACAGAGCGTTTGTTAGCCTTGCCAATTAATTGTTTTCTGGTTTCTTTGTATTTTTATTTTTTGGTCAGACTTAGACATATTAGAAACGTTCCGCTGTTAAGTGAAACGTGAATAATTGAGGAGCTAAACGAGATACTTTACACAGTCAGCTATATTATGAAAAATAAATGTTATACATAATAAGTAATCTGCATAGCATGCAACGAGCGTCTGTTTCACTGCTTGAAAAAGTTCACTCTGAAATGTCGACTACTTTAGCTCCTGACTTGGCGAACGAAACTTACCGTGTAGTGTGCTAAGATATTTCCAAACTTAATAGCTGAGTTCGACTAGTAAGTAAAAAAGAAAGATTTTAATGGGATAGAAAGATAGATCCTGAAATTGTATATGTTTTTTGTTGTTGTTTATTTCTAGCCAATATTATACAAAATATAGTTGAAAGAATTAAGTGGGAGGAATCTATTTTCCAGAATAAGAATAAAAAAATAACAACCATGACTTTTTTATTCAAACAAGACTCATAATTACATTGGCGTCGGAAACAAAATATGTGTGTGAATGTGTGAGGAAATGTGTAATAAAATCGAGGTAATCAAATGTACGTCTACTGAAAGCAAACAGAAACTGCCCCCCCCCCAGTGGTACAGCGGTATGTCTGCGGACTTACAACGCCAGAATCCGGGTTTCGATACTCGTGGTGGACAGAGCACAGATAGCCCATTGTGTAGCTTTGTGCTTAATTACAAACAAACAGAAACTAAGAGGATACGGAAATATGCTCAGGGCCTGATTAATCAAACGGCAGAGTAAGCAGCTGTTTAAGAGTTGTCAAGAGATCCACATTAGTTGTGCTTTGTTTTATTTATAACAGTTGTTTAAGAGTTGTCAAGGGATCCACATTAGTTGTGCTTTGTTTTATTTATAACAGTTGTTTAAGAGTTGTCAAGGGATCCACATTAGTTGTGCTTTGTTTTATTTATAACAGTTGTTTAAGAGTTGTCAAATGATCCACATTAGTTGTGCTTTGTTTTACTTATAACAGTTGTTTAAGAGTTGTCAAGGGATACACATTAGTTGTGCTTTGTTTTACTTATAACAGTTGTTTAAGAGTTGTCAAGGGATACACATTAGTTGTGCTTTGTTTTATTTATAACAGTTGTTTAAGAGTTGTCAAGGGATTCACATTAGTTGTGCTTTGTTTTATTTATAGCATTCTCATGTAATTTTTTTAAATTCAAAACCATGGTATTTTAAAGGTATTATATTTAGTAAAAAATGTTGTTTTCATGAACAAAATTTCCATGGAAATGGATTAGAGTTTGAAAATGCTTACAATTGGAGTGACAATTTGATGCAGTGGGGATCAAGATATGATGGAAATCAGGGAAACACAAACAAGAGAAATCAGTGTCAAACTATACACTCAGTTGAGCGCATACCTCCGCCACGCAGCGTTGATCATATTCGGCCCTCCAAATATGTGTCCGTATGTCCGTCATTATCAACAGACACAGACCATTTTTGGCAGAACAATGAGAAATAATACGTTCACCAAGTTTCATCAAAATTTTATCACTTTTGATTGAGTTATAGAGCAAAAATAGTGGGAAAAATCGCTCCCCATGTTAACAGATAGATTTTTTATCATTTTCGTGACCTTGTTTTAACCTTTGACCCTCCAAAAACTAATTACTTCTCAGTTGAGTAATAGTCCAAATATATATCAATTTTCGTCCAAATCCATTCAGCCGTTTTCCAGAAATCTTGCTGACAAACACACAAACACAGGGGTGAAAACATAACCTCCATCCACCTTCTAACATATCTTTACTACACAACGACACCAAAGTATTCCACTAACGTATTAGTGCTCATCAGTGACAACATGTCTTCAGGCGATAAAAAATTCCTGTCCATATAATACAAGTTACCATCCTAAAAGCTATGTTGTTAACGGGATGGCATCAATCAACTGCTGTTAGTACAACAGAAAATTTATTATCAATAGAACACAAAGCTAAGGTTTATGTTGTTAACAGGACATCAAACGACTCTCCTTACTACAGCACAAAATTTCTTATCGATAGAAACAAACATAAAACATAACTTTTGATGAGTTTATGACTTTCCTAAGTTGAGTTGCTCGGTTCAAACAGATAAAGATCCTGGAATGAATTTAGTATTCCGAGACAAAGAGTCGAAAAAAACTAAAGACATTAGGGGGGGATAGAAAATCACGTAAGCTGTTCGTTAAACTATTTATTACTTCCGCCACATCAGTGACAACATTGTCTTTACTATACAATGATCACAACGACACCAAAGTGTTTCCTTAAAGCGTTATATTCATCAGTGATGATCACAACGACACCAAAGTGTTTCACTAAAGCACAACATCTTTGTATAGTAAAGAGTCTTTACTATACAACGATGACAACGACATTAAAGCGTTATATTCATCACTGACAACATATCTTTACTATACAACGATGACAACGACATTAAAGCGTTATATTCATCACTGACAACATGTCTTTACTATACAACGATGACAACGACACCAAAATGTTTCATTAAAGCGTTATATTCATCAGTGACAACATAACTAACACACGTACGAAAGGATATTACTTTTATAAACCAACATGTAACTTTGCTTTTTAACACAGAACGTCATCTTGTACATTACTAATGTGTGACACGCGGTCAGCGCCCTCGGAAGAACACATTGTTCATAACGTAAACAGAAAGTCATCATAAACACCTCAGTTTCTGTCACAACGACACCAAAGTGTTCCACTAAAGCACTATATTCATCAGTAACAACATGTCTTTACTATACAACAATCACAACGACACTAAAGCGTTATATTCATCACTGACAACATAAAGATATGTTGGTTTTTAAAAGTAATATCCTTTCG
>NW_013667930.1:150254-151889 GCF_000517525.1 Limulus polyphemus
ACGTGTTGATGACATCACATCAAGTGTTACCGATTACGCGATGAGTTTTCACGTTTTGATGACATCACATCAAGTGTTACAGATTACGCGATGAGTTTTACGTGTTGATGACATCACATCAAGTGTTACAGATTACGCGATGAGTTTTTACGTTTTGATGACATCACATCAAGTGTTACCGATTACGCGATGAGTTTTCACGTGTTGATGACATCACATCAAGTGTTACAGATTATGCGATGAGTTTTACTTGTTGATGACATCACATCAAGTGTTACAGATTACGCGATGAGTTTTTACGTTTTGATGACATCAAAACTCATCGCGTAATCGGTAACGCTTGATGTGATGTCATCAACAAGTAAAACTCATCGCGTAATCGGTAACACTTGATGTCACGTTTTGATGACATCACATCAAGTGTTACCGATTACGCGATGAGTTTTACGTGTTGATGACATCACATCAAGTGTTACCGATTACGCAATGAGTTTTCACGTGTTGATAACATCACATCAAGTGTTACAGATTACGCGATGAGTTTTTACGTTCTGATGACACTACATCAAGTGTTATTCGCGAGAAGATCACGTTTTAGGTAACCCAAGTGTTCCCTAAGACCAAACTTTCTGTGATGCAAAAATATGTTTATTCTATTACGAAAGTCAATAGATTATGAGTAGACTGATTCGATCTGAAGTGCTAAGGAAAGTGTCTCTTCTCACAGTTTTTCATCTCGAAAGTTGTAATGTTTACCGATATCGATATCTATACGCTTTGTAATTTTTTTCTTTGTTTTTCATGAGTGATTAGAAAACAACAACAAACAGTTATTTTCATTGGGTTTATTGTGATATAGCTTAGATTTTCGTTGCATAGATGTTTGGATTTCTGTGGGTCTCTCTTTCTCCGTAGTCCGGGGTGTGGCCAAGTGGTTAGTGTACTTGAAATGCGAATCCGAAGTTCATTGTTCGCAACCCATTGCTGCAAAAAAAAAAGAAAAAAGAACGTTCCGCGTATTGTGTTCTAAGGTTCGCTGTATAATAATGATTGTCTTATCCCACTATTCAGTCAAACAAGAGTAACTGTTGACTTATTGTTTTCTCTCTAGTCTATCAGATCAAAGGTAGGAATGTCTATGCGCAATATACCTTTGTAATAGCATCGGACGAAAATTCTGAAACGAAAAAAAAACAAACAACAAACAAACCCTCTGTCTTGGTTCTAAGAAATAGCGTTGACACTCGGTTTTTCTTCATTGAGGTGGTAAAAATCGGTAATTTATTCCTAAACCTAAATACGTACGTAAAATACGACCAAATAGACGGACAAGAGAGAGAGAGAGAGATGATAGACACCGGCATCGACCCAGTCTAAGTTAACAAAGGAGAACAGTAAAATAAATAATTACGTTTCTTCCTTTGCAAAGTATCATTAACGTGTTTATCTTCCGTACGGGTATCGTATGGTAACGTATTTGCTTTTATTCAACGTACTCACATTTCATGACAACTGTTGTAAAACGTTTCTGTTTGTTTTTTTTTGGGGGGGGGGTGGGGGGGTTGGGCTATAGTTTGTCTAATAAGTCTTCGTCAATACACGCATTGTATCCAAAACGGTAACGGTCTTGTTCCT
>NW_013667930.1:151910-153351 GCF_000517525.1 Limulus polyphemus
GTAGTTACGTTACGTTACGTTAGTTATTACTTACTTACTACTACTACTACTACTACTATACGTAGTAGTTAGTTAGTTAGGTTTAGGTTGGTTTGGGTTGGGTGGTTGGGGGGGTGCTATGTTTGCTAATAGTCTTCGCAATCACGCATTGATCCAAAAGGTCGTCTTGTCCTTTCCAGTTTATTAACCCAAAGCAATAAAAACATATAAATTATCTAACACGCCGTGATTGTTCATTCAACTTCTGATAGCCTGGTTATGTACCGAGCAACTGGCTAATACAACCTATTAACGATAGGCTGAATCGTAAGCAGTGAACAGTAATACAGTCGTTTACTGAGGTTGAAAGGTCCGGCTCTTGTAATGTTTTACTGAGAAGCTGGGGAAATGGGATAAAAAAAATGGAAAACGGGAGTATTGTTCGTGAGATAACGAGAACAGAATGGGAGGTTAGGCCTTTTTTTTTGCTCTGTTTTTATTTAATACGATACGCATACATAAATTTCGGAACAATTGAGCTGGATATATATATAAAAAGGTAATTGACCCCCCCTTTTTCTCCCTCAGTTTGGGAAACAGATGAAAATTAGTAGGTGTGAATTTCGCGCGCGAGAGTCACACGTGAATAATCCACGTGGACTAAAGCACAGCTGTGTGTGTGTGAAACTGAAGCTTTATGTTTATTTTAACACCAAGCAATCTGTTCCAAAAGAAGTAGTCGAACAAAAGGATATGGATAGTGTAATTAACAGGATGGTTTGAATTTATAGCCGTTTTGTTGGTGTCGCTGGTTTCTATGGCAACATTTTTTTTTTTTTTTAGCCGAGTTGGACATTCACAGGAACAATATTTCCATGCCCAATTTACTTACGTCCAACGTAGTGCTCTGATGTACGTAATAAACTGGCTTATGTTTTCCTTTACTTTCGGGTTTCAATTATAGACTCTGATTTTTGTGTTGACGTCTAAATTCACTACAGCGATTAGACGGCGTTGGGCGGATAATTATACAAGATGCAGACTCCCGAAATCTATTTGAAATATCGTCAGCTAAAAGGCTGTTGAGCACTGACAGTTTACTTGTACTGATTTTATTTACGAGAAAACGTACGTTTGAGTCAAATTTAAAGTTTTCATGGAGTAAAATTGATGTACGGTAGTTATCGAAACTCAATTTTAGCGTTATAAGTCCGCAGAAATTATTTTTGGGCCAGAAGAAGAAATAAACTGCTAAAAATATAAACATATCTTTCAGAAATAATCAACGGAAAGTCACTTGTCTCAGATACATTTGTTTGAAGCACAAGAATACAAAGTGGGCTATCTGTGCTCTGCCCACCACGGGTTGTCGCTGACAACGTAACGCTATCATATTTCGGGTAAAAATCCGGATACTAATTTTATTGTTTTTGTTCTGAATAAGGTTCGAAACGTAACGCTA
>NW_013667930.1:154325-155549 GCF_000517525.1 Limulus polyphemus
AACGTTATAATGTGTGGTCAATCCCACTATTAGTTGGTAAAAGAGTAGCCCAAGAGTTGGCGGTGGGTGGTGATGACTAGCTGCCTTCCCTCTAGTCTTACACTGCTAAATTATGGACGGCTAGCGCAGATAACCCTCGTGTAGCTTTGCGCGAAATTCAACACAAACAAACAATCTAAATGCTTGAAAAGATTTACTGTCTTCATTTTGAAATAATATTGATTCTCGAGCATTTTAGCATTCTGTAAGTCGTTTGAAATAAGCCTAAGATATGTTAGGCTTAATATGATAAAGCAATGCCGTCTTTGTTAGCCTTACACATAATTTATCGTGCATTCTATTAACTTGTTTGTTTTATTAACTTCACGCAAAGCTACTCGAGGGATTAACCGTCGCGTTATAACGCCCCCAGGGCTGAAAGGACGAGCAGGGATTCGAACTGACGACCCGCAGATTGCGAGTCGAGTGCTTCGACCACTAGCCTATGGCAGTCCCCGCAAACTGGTAAGAGTTACATGAAACAACGTTGATGATCAAATACTGTCTTTGTTTTACGATTTTTCTAAACTTTCAACACCGTATACTGTATGATTTCTACCAAAACATCAAATTAGACAAGGAAGTAAACGCCCTCTAATGCATGACATTACAATCACATTGTTTCTTCGTGAAAGGATGAACATGGAGAATAGGTGATGTTGTAAAATGCAAAAGCTCAATAAGATTGAGTTTTGTATTGAATAAAGATACAAGTTCGCTCCTTGTGGGTATCGAAACCCAAATTTTGCCGTTATAAACTCTCGGAATTTTGAATGAGAGCAAAATAATTGCCAACGTTTTATCAATCTACGGTTTCGGGGGAATACCTTTCGTCAACTTTTGAAAAAAAAGAACCAGAAACTGGGGGAAATATATTGCATTCTATAAGCCAGGTGTTCCCCAAATTTGTGTAGTTGCTACAGCCCGCGGGTGTTCGCCCCCCAAAAATGTTGAAACCCTTACTATAGGCCATAGAATAACTGCAAACAAAGTTTCATCGGTCATCCCAATCAAGTTAGAGTTTCCTTTTTCCCCTTGTAGCATTGAAAACGGTTATTTATAGCATCTAAATAAACAAATAAGAATGATATTCTGTACAGCGGTAGAAGTATCTGATTACGTTGTAATACCAGTACGTAGTAGAAGGATCTGAATACGTTGTAATACCAGTACGTAGTAGAAGGG
>NW_013667930.1:156429-159867 GCF_000517525.1 Limulus polyphemus
TGGTCGGTTTTCGGCTCTTAAAAACAATACTAAAGCCGATGTACAAGCTTTGTTGGTCGGTTTTCGGCTCTTAAAAACAATACTAAAGCCGATGTACAAGCTTTGTTGGTCGGTTTTCGGCTCTTATAAACAATACTAAAGCTGATGTACAAGCTTTTGTTGGTCGGTTTTCGGCTCTTAAAAACAATACTAAAGCCGATGTACAAGCTTTGTTGCTCGGGTTTCGACTCTTAAAAACAATGCTAATAACATTAGGTCGAAAAAACAACATGAGTTTACTATGAGAGTTAATAATGTAAAAACTTGAGAAATATCAGAGTTGTTACTCTAAAATGTGTTTTTATAATGAAATTTAAGCCTAAGTCTTTATGAAATTTGAATTTCTTAACTTATAGGGTTTTGATAAAATGGTAGAGGGGAGTTTGAAGAGTAACATTTATACTTATGAGGTGAAAAAATGGAACCATTTACTCTCAAATTTAAGTTTTTAAGATTCTGAACCACAACTTTCAAACCTTTCAAACGATGAAAGTCTGAACTTAATTTCTAGAAGACAAAATGTGTCAAGAGAAGAAATGTAGTTGACTACACTAGTCATACGTCAATTGTCAATAAAATCGAGGCAGTCTTAAAAATAATTATGGTGTTTCCACCTTTAATTTAAAACAAACGTTCCCGATTTTAGATCCGGCAGAAATTAAGCACTGAATGTTCTTATCACATGAAACGTACATTTAATGACACTTTATTAAAAGCTTCTTGCGTTTCAGTCATTTAGTAACTCAAACTTTGAGTGATTTATTTCTAAGAACACTTTTCATAACTACCATGTGGTAAAACATTACCTTACTTCTTACACCAGGGAAACAACATTTAGTAAGAACAATATTTACTTGGGCGACAGTTGTTGGATTGTTTACGTCATATTAATTAGATGATAAATATGGAATATCTGCGGGTAATAAAAATATCTACAACTTGTGACACAAAGTTATTTAAGTTTGTTTTGAATTTCGCGCAAAGCTACACGAGGGCTATCTGCGCTAGCCGTCCCTAATTTAGCAGTGTAAGACTAGAGGGAAGGCAGCTAGTCATCACCACCCACCGCCAACTCTTGGGCTACTCTTTTTACCAACGAATAGGGGGATTAACCGTCACATTATAACGCCCCCACGGCTGAAAGGGCGAGCATGTTTGGTGGGACGGGGATTCGAACCTGCGACCCACAACTTCTGAGTCGAGCGTTTGTTTCTTGTTGGAAAAGTAGTAACGAAATGACTTATAATACTTCGTCTAGAACCAAACATATATCAACAAAGACTGAAGATCGAGACTGGGTATCTCGCCATTATTACATCAGAACCAGTTTAGAACAAAAACTTACCTTCTAGGGCCTTCAAAGTCACCACGGGGTCATCTGCGACGTCATGACTGGACAGCGAAGGACAAGTAGTGGTTGATATATTAAGAGTAGGACTGTTATTTTCAGTAATAACTTTCGTAAAAGGAACTGGTCTTGACAACGATGGGTGATTCCGGGTTTGAGTCACACTTGGAAGTAGCCCTTCTTTCAAGCTTTCAACGATAAGATCAGAGGTCGAGCGTGGCTGAAAAACGCGCGGGAGTGTCAGAGTGGCTGGATTCCACAGCGACGACCAGCCAAAGTCCGGCAAACAGTGTAGTGAGGTAGAACAAGCTGCGACATTTTGAAATCTGAAGCGTTCCATTATATAATCGGTATTACCCTCTCTTCAAACAGAAGTACTTGGATGAGGAACACCAACGTTAAAACGGTATATAAAATTTCACAGGTTACTGAGTCCATATAATTCAATGGGAAATACATGTCATGGTTACATATCAGACAACTTTGGATTACCAAACTTTCATAAATGAATGTCGTCCAAATAAACCGAGAATCCAAGCGTTACTTTAAACAAAGTAGCTTATTTCTTCCTTGTTTTTAAAACCAAATGTTTCAGTCGTGGATAAATAAGAACGTTACGTATAATAAGTCGTAGAAATCTATCTCATCCTTCTTCTCCGAATCTAATCAGTTGAGATGATATTACCCTATCATCAGATATTAATGAGGGTACACCAGCCAGGGATTAGCTTAGACAGCAGAGCTTGGAGGCTAGATGACGTCACCAGGAAAGGTGGTTACCGTAGACGTCCTGTATCCAAGGTTTGGCCAATCAATTTCAAGCTAGTGGCTTCTAAATTTTTGTTTTATGTTAGACAGTCTTATCGGAAAAGCTTTTTGAATGTAGTTGACAATCTCCGTGATCTATTAGCGAGAAAGAAGGCGTGGTTCGGAGAGCCGCAAGCCAGTCACTACAAGTATTTTGCCTCGGTAGCCAGGAGCGATTAACGTGACCTATGGAATAGCTTGGCAGGTATACAACAGCTGTCTTTTGTGTAAATATCGCTTCTCAATAGAAACTCGTGTTTGATAATAGTTCAAATGCATTAACTTGAGTACAGGAGAATAAAGGAAGGGACACGAGGCAAGTTAACTGAAATAAGCACGTTAAGAATTATGTATAACAAAACATATGAAAGTAGTGCATGAAACTACAACATACTCAGAACCTGAGAATGCTTTCCAAAAATATCAGAAAACAAAGCTCAGGGTTTGGCTACTGCATGAGGCTGGGAGTAATTAACCAACAGGCTTTTTACAAAATAGAAATAGCGTTAAGTTCAATTTTGACCCCTTTAGGGCATTCCCCATAGTTCATAGTGTTTATATACCAATTTTGGTTGAGATTGGCCTAATAGACTCGGAGAAGTTAGGGTGCAAACAAACAAACACACATTTCGTCTTTATATATGTAGATAATTGTGAAAACACAAAACTCAGTTTTTGAAATCGTTCGGGAAAATGATATTTACGTGAACAAGCCAAGAATATAAAATTGGATTACACATTCATTTCATTATATTTTGAAAATACCATTATCGTTAGCTTTAGATTAAACTCTTAACTAACCAAAGACGAACAATTAAATGTTGTAAGCTCACATACACACACAAATCGTTTTCTGATTGTGTGTCTTTGCCAGTATGTTATATGTGATTATATCTTGTAGAATTATTTCCGCTTTTACCGCTTTACGTGGCTACCTCGGAGGAAACACCTCCATGTTGTCTGATTCAAGTGAAACATGTTGACTGATTCAAGTGATTAACTTGTAGGAAACACCTCCATGTTGTCTGATTCAAGTGACTAACTTGGAGGACACATCTCCATGTTGACAGATTCAAGTGACTAACTTGGAGGACACATCTCCATGTTGTCTGATTCAAGTGACTAACTTGGAGGACACATCTCCATGTTGACAGATTCAAGTGACTAACTTGGAGGACACATCTCCATGTTGTCTGATTCAAGTGACTAACTTGGAGGACACATCTCCATGTTGTCTGATTCAA
>NW_013667930.1:160692-167548 GCF_000517525.1 Limulus polyphemus
TCTGCCTTATATTTCTGTGGCCATTTCAATTCTGGTTCAATTGGGCCTTTTATTGTTGTTTTACGCTTGGTTTGAAGCTTGTTTTAGAACCGCACGTTTTATAAAAGTAGGAATACGAGTTGTAGTTTTTTTATGGCAAGAATTAAAGTTTCCCTTAATGTTTGTTTGTTTGTTTTGAATTTCGCGCAAAGTTACACGAGGGCTATCTGCGCTAGCCGTCTCTAATTTAGCAGTGTAAGACTAGAGGGAAGGCAGCTAGTCATCACCACCCACCGCCAACTCTTGGGCTACTCTTTTACTAACGAATAGTGGGATTGACCGTCACATTATAACGCCCCCACGGCTGAAAGGGCGAGCATGTTTGGTGGGACGGGGATTCGAACCTGCAACCCTCAGATTGCGAGTCGAGTGCCTTAACCACCTGGCCATGCCGGGCCCTTCCCTTAATGAAATTAACATAAACTTTTGCTTAAAGCGAGTCATCTAGTCAACTCGTAAAAAAAAGAAAAAAGAAACGAACAACAAGTACAGATATCCGAATATACCATTGTTACGTTCCTGCTTATAAAGATAATAAAACATTAGTTTATCGGTATTCACGCAAAGCTATACAAAAGGAGAAACCGGATTTCGATACTCGTGGTGGGCAGAGCACTGATATCCCATTGTGTAGCTTTGGGCTTAGCTTGAAACGACAACGGCTATGTAAAAAGATATTTGTCCATAATCGTACCTAGACTAGAACTAAAGACACTTGCCAGTTATTAGCATCCACTGCAGTTACTCTTGTATGCCCGAGTAGTGGGATTTGGCCGTATTTCACTCTTATAAGACACCCAGGGCTCCAAATTATAAGAAGCAGATTTCTGCGGCAACAGGACGCAAACCATTAATCCTCAGATTTACAGTTCAGAAATCGTCATTAGACGCTAGTCCACCTTAATATTGTTACTGAGTGTGTGTATATATATATCATTCTAAATTAATTTGTTTATATTTTTGATCTCGCAGTGGGTTAGCGGTAAGCTTACGGACTTACGACGCTAAAATGTGGGGTTCGATTTCCCGCGATGGACAGAGTGCATATACATAGCTGAAGCTCATTGTGCAGCTTTGTGCTAAAAACAACTATCTACTTATATATATATATATATTATTGCATTTTCTGTTGTACATTTTATAGATATTTAATTTTTAAAGTTTTCTTTAGGATGTAATGTTTTTTTCGATATTTCTAATTGTCGAGCAGTGGATATTAAGTCAGGAGGGGTAGGTGTGGCCTAACGGTTGCGTGACGGACTGTGAATCCGAGTGCCCCTGATTAGTGTACTTGGGGTTCTGCTCTTGGGGCCGTGGGTGTTTTATAAGGGTGACGATCACATCCTACTATTCAATTCGATTAGAGTAACCCATGAGTTGGCGGAAAGTGCTGTTGACTAGCTGCCTTCCTACTACACTATCAGTTATAAATTGGCGACGGCTAGCACAGATAGTTTTTGGTGTAGCTTCGTTGCGTGTATCCGAAACAAACAAACAAATTAGGTTACGTCTTTCTGAAGATTTTTCAACACAGCCATCTATATATGGATATATATACTGGAATTAGAATTTTCAACGTAAACAGCCCCTTATATGCACGAGGAGCTAAACGGTTGGATCAGAGACCCCCTGAGTTTTATGTGTAGCCCTTCCTAAGCCACTGACCAGAGGGAGAACATCCGGCCAGGAGCCTTTATTGCTCTTTCAACCGAATAAGGTCACTGACTATCACTTTTATAGCACATCTACACTGAAAGCGCTTTCTGTGTGTTCAGAGACATCACGACTTAAACCTTGGACCCTCTACCCGCAGCCCGATACGCTAACCACTATACCATACTATAAGCTTATCTACACCGTGTCTTTCGTGGGAATCGATCCTAGAATTTTAAATCACGAATATGTGCATTTGATGAAATAAATAATTTATTTGCAGTAAAAGAATACCGGTAAGAGTGTTTTTTTTTGTTGTTGTTGTTGTTTTTGTGTGTGTGTACGTTTGTCGTACTATGTTTGTTTGTGTAGTTATTGTTACTTAAATTTGTTTACCTTTGAGGTACTTACATAATATTTATTTGTCTTTTCGAAAAAATTCCAAATTCTTTTCAGTGAAGTATCTTCAAGCTATTAACTTCGTTGTTGTGATTTTTAATTTAAAACGTATCGTAAATATATTTTAAAAGGTTCATATTTTTTTGTAAGTAAGAATAATAAGTTAATGTAAACTGTACTGACAAATTTTACGGTGTTTATTTTAGTTTCTAAAACGGAAACTACACGTCTAGAACAGATATTGATAAACAAATCATTTTTGTTTATCTCGAATATTCGCGCAAAGCTACAGATGAAACCTCTGTGTTAGTCGTCTCTGATTTGAAACTGATCGACTAAATGAAAGGCAACTAGTTAAAAGTACCCACCGCCAACTCATGATGCTCCAAAATGCGAAGCACATTTTTTTTAAATTTTCGGGACGTGAATAATGTACCCTCTGACGCAAATTCCGGCATGCTAACACTCCTAGGCGAAGCTCAGCCAAACATATTTCGAACAAAATAAAAACAGATATGCAAAACTATTGTAATGACAGCTTCTCGGTGATTGGTTTGTTACAAGGGGGTGTGGTCATATCGTTGAGATCGTCCCAGATTCTTAACTAAAACTTACCATTGTCCATGGTTGATGTTTTCGGAGAATTAGGACAGGTGAAAAACACTCGACTCGCACTGTAACTAGAGATCTGAAAGCGAAATGTACTTCCATACAAAATCATAGAATAGAGGGAGAACATTCAGCGAGCAGCTTTTTATTGTTCACTGAGCCGAGTAAATTCACTGACTGTCACTATTATATCACGCCTACACTGAAAGCGCTTTCTGCATGTTCAGTGGCAACGAGACTTTAACCTTGGACCCTTTACCCGCAGCCCGATACGCTAACCACTTGGTTACCCCCCGTTCCACGGATATATATATATTGCTCTAGCTCAAAGATGCGCAATGAGCTATCTTCATTGTGTCTGCCATGGGGATCGATCCTAGAATTTTAAACTATGTATATGTGGAAATTACATTTGTAGAGCGTTCTGCGGTGGTATATAATTATTTTTATTAAATAGCTATTAATTTTTGCCAGTATTTCATTCCGCCATTTTCGTCTAACTCCGACCATATTCTGGGTTTTCATTTCACAATTCACCCAACTAAGTCGCAAAAAAAAAGAAACCAAAAAAAGGATCTAAATAGTCTCAAACTCTTTTTAATAATTACAGATTATAAAGGTGGGTGTAAATCTAAAAACCACACCCAAGTTTCGAGATTACACATCAATTAAACTTAATCTCAATCATCTATGCATAGATTAACAGCTTGTTTGTTTGAAGTGAAGTACAAAGCTACACAATGGGCTATCTGTGCTCTGCCCACCACGGGTATCGAAACCCGGATTCTAGCGTTGTAAGTCCGCAAGTGACTTAACAGAGTGTTTATCTTCACTATCGTGAGCCAAAGTCCGCCTCCTTATCTTTTCTTGTAGTTTGTTTGGTATTATTATTATTTATGAATTATTAACTGTGCACTTAAGTAACATTATTGTTACTTTAATTGAAAGTATACGGAAATTATGAATATTTCAAACAGCAAAACCCTCAGTATAAAAATATCGTAGGAAAATGTTTCCGTATTACAAATTTAAAGTTTCCAATAGGTGTCAGGGGTGTAGGAGGCAAATTAAACTTTGAGGGACACAGGCGCACCCATTACAGCCGAGGTTCAGGGCTTGCTTTAGGTCCCTAGAAGATCTTGAGTTCTAGATTAAATTTTACGCGTTCTCCTACTTTTACTTAAAGTAATGTTTCTAATTTTGATGAATGTTTACTGGGACAGACTGAAAAGTGGGGTCCGATCCAAGTGTGTGTTCAAAAAAGTATATAAGCACTTAGTTCCTGCCAAGTGTGATAATTATAGTTGCAGACTTGCCTCAGTTTCTACGTTACTACTGAGTTACTACTAAGAATTCAAAACCTAAACTTAAGCACGAAGCATTAATATGGCCCTTATCGTTAAGCATATTGGATACTCAACAATACTAAGAACACTCATTTTATGTAAAAAAAAAAAAAATCATATTAAAAGAAGAAAACATTTTGTTTATTTGTTTCCACTACACAACGGCGAACTTTCAACTTATAACTTAGAGGAAAGGCAGCTAGTCAACAGCACCCTCCGCCAACTTGTGGGTCACTCTAATCGACTAGGGTGATTTGACTGCCACTGTTATAACACACCCATAGAATCAAAGTACGGAGCGCATTTTCGCCGCAGATCGAACCCTCAGATTCCCAGTCCTGCACGTTAATCATTAAGACACGCCAGACCTTTTATTTAAAAGGTTTGTTTTCAATTTCGCACAAAGCTACACGAGGGCTATCTGTTCTAGCCGTCCCTAATTTAGCAGTGATAGACTAGAGGAAAGGCAGCTAGTCAACACCACTTACCACCAACTCTTGGGCTACTCTTTTACCAACGAATAGTGGGATTGACCGTCACATTATAACGTGCTCACAGCTGAAAGGGCGAGCATATTCAGTAACGGAGATTCGAACCTGTGACCTTCAGATCGCGAGTCGGGCGTTTTAACCACCAGAGCATTATTTAAGAGAGCTTAGTTATTTATTTAGATGTGCCATACACGTGTACCAGTTTAAATAGTTTTTAAAAGTTCCGCGTTACGTGTTTGATATTCAATTGCATAATATCTTCTAAACAATTGCATCAACAACATACTCCATGAGGGTTACTAGAGAAAAGCTTACTGAAAACATTATCAAGAACTTCTGATCAAGAATGAAGGAACTAGTTAGACAACTTATAAATTGATGGTGTTAGCCCTCTATAAAAAAACTACTCAGAATTATGGATCAATATGCAAAAAAAAACAAATCAAAACCTGTAATTATTAGCATACATTAAATCATCAACTGGGTGCCTTCGAGCTTAACAACATTTTCCGCCGTAATCTTAATAATATATCTTTACGTTTGGCCAACTTAAGAGACTTAGATTTATTTGAAATCTCCTAACTAATTAGAATTTCTGAAGCTAAATTTCACAAATTGGCCTAGGTGTTTTGTCAAATTTTCTAAAACGCAATGAAGCTTTTAAATGGTTTGTTTATTTTCGAATAATCGCTTAAAGTTATTCATGAGATATCTGTGCTAGCCGCTCCTACTTTTAAACTGATAAACTAGAGAGAAGATAGCTAGTGTACAGCACCCACCTGTCCTACTCCTGTTCCTCCAGATAATTGTATATTACTGTCATCCTTATAATGCATCTAAGCCTAAAATTGCGGGTCACTATTTTTTGCTTTAATAGGACGCGAATGATGGGCCTACACATCCACAGTCCGGCTCGCTAACCATGTTACACATCTGTAACATAACACCTCTTTGCCTGCTGTACTTATGAAATCCCCTCGTTAGTTGAGCGATAAGTTTGAGAATTTCTAACACTATAATTCTGAGTTAGATTCCTGTAGTAGGACATAGCGCAAATAGCGATTGTGCAGCTTCGTGTTTACAATAAAAACAAAACTTGTTTGTTTGATTGAAGTTAAAACACAAAGCTATCTGTGATCTGCTCACCACGGGTATCGAAACCCGATTTCTAGCATTGTAAGTCCGCAGACATACCGCTGTGCCACTGGGGGGCAAAGAAAAACAACAACTAGCTAACGATAAAAAATGAGAGTCAAAATAAAACCTTGCTTCTTTACATTCCAAGAAAGAAAGAAAACGAAACAAAAAATATCAGGTTTGGCGTGTGTGTTTGTTACACATTATATCGGATGTTAAAATGTGCTTTTATGATGTCATTACTTTCTACAACAGATGTGAAATGTGACAGATGTAATTAAGATGTCGTAAAGCAACATCTAACCACAGTAGTGCAATATAAAATAAAGATTGAGAAAAGTTTGGTTTTGGTTTGAATTTTTCGCAAAGCTACACGAAGGCTATCTGCTCTAGCCTTCCCTATTTTAGCAGTGTAAGACTAGAGGGAAGGCAGCTAGTCATCACCACCCACCGCCAACTCTTGGGTTACTCTTTTTACAAACGAATAGTGGGATTGATCATCACATTATAACGCCCCCACGGCTGAAAGGGACGAGTATGTATGATGTGACGGGGATTCGAACCCGCGACCCTCAGATTGCGAGTCGAGCGCCCTAACCACCTGACCATGCCGGGCCTAGATTGAGAAAGAAGACTGATTTGTATCATGACGGTGTGCATTTCAAAAATGATATCTGTATGGTATCCATTGTTTGGTTGGATGAATGATAATCGTGGGTAAATTACTCTTTTATGTTTTCTAAAAAGCTGCATAGAGACACATTTATTTATCAACGTAAATTTTACTCTGTATATCAGATATAAAGATTTAATACACGTTTTCAATTTCAACTGTCAGTACGTGCTGCCATCTATTCGAATAAAAGAAAAGTTCAATAACCAAGCTGAACACGAGTTTTGTTTTCCTACCATTTATGGGTTTTCTAAAGAAGTCAACGTTTATCCGAGTTAATTGTCCGTAAACTGTAATTAAATAACTTAGAATTATCTTTTTTTTTGCTGTTATTGTCGCTTTATTTCTGAGAAAATATTCCCTTCATCCACATAATAAACAGTTTGTTTGTTTGTTTGTCTGTAATCAAGCGCAAAGCTACACAATGGGCTATCTGTGCTCTGCCCGCCAGGGGTATCGAAACCCGGATTATAGCGTTGTAAGTCCGCATACATGCCCGCTGTGCCACT
>NW_013667930.1:167603-168580 GCF_000517525.1 Limulus polyphemus
GGATTATTCATAACTTTGAAAATTTCCACTGTCTCAAATTTCATGATAATTTGTTCATTATGCCGACGATGATTATTAAATTAAGTAATACATCATTCGTTTCTTTTCTTGAATTTTAGATTTGGTCGAAAGACTAGATTAATGGACATATGATGCATAACATTATATAACGGCCCAATTTTCCTCCAGCGTTTGCCAACTGCTGTAATTACTGGTAATTGCGTGAAACTTGATCGATATTAACGACGAAATCTAATCACCCATAAGATCTATATATATATATTTACAAGGAAGCGATTCCTTTGTATTATAGTACGATATATTGTTTGGGAAATACAACTATAAATTTCATATATATATATTTTACATTTAATGAGATAATTTCTCTTAAATGCGTTATAATTTCAAAATGCTGCAAACGCCTCATTAAGAACGCGGGAGATTATTTTCGTGTGGTATAGGAAGAATCTTTCATTTTTGCCCGTTTCTTTCGAATATGTAAGTTACATTAATTCCTCTAGTTTTTCTATAGGTTAATAGATGGCACTACAATTCCTTTAAATTATATGCAACGCATTGGCTAAACGACTAAACCAAAGACCCTTAAGGTCAGACAGACATAGCAATCCCTAATATAGAATTACTGACCAGAATAAGGGCAACCAGTCAGATGAGCTCTCCGCCTTTGCGAATATTCTTAACCAAACAGTAGGATTAACTGTCACAGGTCCAACGCGTTGAACAGCTAAAAGTGCGGAGCGTTGTAAGCTGCTTGTTGCAGCTCGAACCTTGGACCATTCGACCGCAACCCGGCACGTTAACTACAGGACCACGTTGGGCTGCACTTAATATAATAATCAGTTCCTAATTGTACTGGTTGGTATTATTGTTATACTGATATATATAATTTCAACAAAAAAAAGAGAGAGAAAAAAAAAGAGGTGAAACTGACCATTATCAGGTTTCGAAACACTTGT
>NW_013667930.1:169455-172913 GCF_000517525.1 Limulus polyphemus
TACCCATTCAAGCCGTCTCCAGCCATTATTAGTCTCAAAGTGGGTTCCTCGTCATCGAATTTAAAAACAGGTTACCTTTCCACACGGTCTTCTCTTCCAATGCACATCGATCTACTGAGATTTTTCAGGCGAGCATAGCTGTGTGATACTTCTAAGCAATCATTTACCAAGCAGCACATCACAAAACCTTTTTAATTAAGAGCGGATTACGGCGTGACTCTCTCCAAAGCTTTGTAGATGTCTTATCTTATATTCTTCTAGTTCACAGACTTATGATATTAAGGCACGAGAAGCAATTAGATTTGACGTAATTCAAGTCGTCAAATGCTCCCTTGTCTGCATACCTATAGCGATACGTAAGATTGAATAAGAGATGTACCAGTACTAATTATAACATTACGCTCGAAAAAGGCAGAATGACTTATTGAGACTTGACTAGCATTAAGATGCTGAAACGAGCTTAAATAGGGGTAAAAAAAGGGCGTTGTTTAAAACAAACTCTCAAAGTTACTTCAAAACATTTTATACTCTGCTGAAATACATAGGAAATATAATAAACAATCAGAAAAAAAAGATGATTAAAGATAAGTAAATTCTAATTTCTTTAAGCGTTTCGATCATTGGATGATTAGTTATGAGTATACAGTTTATTGGATGCTTTTACGATTTACTAATAGCTAACTGAATTTTAAAGTCTTTGAATGAAACTGTGTATAATAATAAAAGTATTGCACGTACGTTTATTGAGCTACTGAAAATCAAAAGTTCATTTCTCATTGAATAAAGCTCCAATTCAGTCTAGTGTAGATTTGTGTGCAATTAAGCACAAAGTTGCACAATGGGCTATCTGTGCTCTGCCCACCACGGGTATCGAAACCCGGATTCTAGCGTTGTAAGTCCGCGGACATACCGCCGTGCCACTGGAGGGGGGGGGTGGCTAGTGTAGAGTAACTTTAATACGTACGTGAGGGTTTATTTCTATTCTGCATTGGGCAAACAACTTTTCGAAGTTGTTTGATACAATTTTGTGTGCGCACAGTGGATAGATACACTGAAAGATCGAAGTATAAGACATCTGAATATAACGTCAAAGGTCAAGGTTATTTGACGTTTCCTAAAGCAGACAATTAAACAAAAAATGAGTATGAAATACTGTATGCCACATTCTCGTTATTACATATTTTAACAAATAAAAAATTACGAATACGCTTCTCAGAAGGTCAAGGTCAGTTGATGTTTCCTCTTTCTCACCATCACAGCTTTTCTCCAATGAAAACTACTGTCACGAATCCTCTTTGTAAGAGTGCTCTTCTCACCTCCTACTATCACGAATCCTCTTTGTAAGAGTGCTCTTCTCACGTCCTACTGTTATGAATTCTCTTTGTAAGAGTGCTCTTCTCACGTCCTACTGTTACGAATCCTCTTTGTAAGAATGCTCTTCTCACGTCCTACTGTTATGAATCCTCTTTGTAAAAGTGCTCTTCTCACGTCCTACTGTTATGAATCTTCTTTGTAAAAGTGCTCTTCTCACGTCCTACTGTCATGAATCCTTTTTGTAAGAGTGCTCTTCTCACGTCCTACTGTCATGAATCCTCTTTGTAAAAGTGCTCTTCTCACGTCCTACTGTTATGAATCCTCTTTGTAAGAGTGCTCCTCTCACGTCCTACTGTCACGAATCCTCTTTGTAAGAGTGCTCCTCTCACGTCCTACTGTCACGAATCCTCTTTGTAAAAGTGCTCCTCTCACGTCTATTCAGTTTATCATGTTCGTAAGATATAGTTTGTTTGGAATTTCCTGCTAGCCGTCCCTAATTTAGCAACTAGAATCATCACCACTCTTTTATCAACGAATGGTTAGATTGACCGTCACATTATAACACCCTCCACAGCTGAAAGGGCGAGCATATTTGTTGGGACGTGGATTCGAACCCGCGACCCTCAGATTGCGAGTCTAGCGCCTTAACCACCTGGCCATGTAAGATATAATTCGTTCATAATCTATGTTACCAGGGTTACTTACATTCGTTTCTTTTATTTCTATTTCCATACAAAATAATTTAACCCTTTTCATCGTTGTTTTCTCACATGCAATCCCTTTAAATTTATGTCTTTATAGGTCATTCACAACCTAGGAAAACTCTATATATATATTACAATATTTATATATATACATATAAACCTTCTAGCAATTCAGAAGCGTATCCAGAAAGACAAACTAATTTGACGATCTTAACCTAATATTTTCTGAGCCTGAAATATCAAAAATTCAACGCTAAAATACCACTACGAAGCGGATGATTAGCGCGTAAAAATAGATATTATTTTAGTGTTTCATTTAATTGATAGGTGAAAAAGAAAATTGCACTGGGGAAATAACACAGAAGCTTGTAGTTATGCTAGTACTTCAAATAATATGGGTTAACATTATACCTGTCATTTTCTGATGTTTTAATAAAACACAAATGTAGCCAGTATTCTACAGAATCCCGAATTGTCTGGGAAAGATTTGAAAACGTGACAACAAGAAAGGTTGATTATCGTTCCTAAGCCTGGCTCATACTTCATACTCTGATGTAGTTTTTTTGTCCGACCCTGTGGTCTCCAACCCTGCGTGACAGGTCAGAATGACACCATTAGTGCTCTTGCGACATGTTTTCTTTTTCTAGAAGGGGGGGGGGGGGTCGTAGAGTCTTTTCTCGTGCGTCTCAAAACATACAGGATCGGATGATGAAAAATGTCAATATTTGCGACCACTTTTGTGCCCAGTTAAAATGGCTGCCACTCCTTGCGTTCCTTGTACAGAAAAAAACAACCCACTGCGCAGTCGCTATACTTGACTGCACCTGACGTGTACCAAATATCTGTGACAGAAGTATGAAATAGGCCTAAGTACTCGAACGAACTCTCACGTATCTGTTTAGAATGAACTTGAGGCAAAAAAAAATAAAATTCGTGTAGCAGTTTACTTTCATTTTCAAGTTTTAGCAATAAAAAGGTTTATGGTAACCAACAATATTTATAAGGGTGATTTAAAAACTCCTGACCATAAGAGAGCGCTGTTGTCTCACGGGCAAACTATTAAAGCAGCAATCCAGAAAAAAAAATTACCGAAGTTCTAACTGTCAACCGGTAATTCAATAACCATACTAGGTTTCAGTTTTGTTATACATTGATTTATACCGAAGTTCTAACTGTCAACCGGTAATTCAATAACCATATTAGGTTTTAGTTTTGTTATACATTGATTTATACCGAAGTTCTAACTGTCAACCGGTAATTCAATAACCATACTAGGTTTTAGTTTTGTTATACATTGATTTATACCGAAGTTCTAACTGTCAACCGGTAATTCAATAACCATACTAGGTTATAGTTTTGTTATACATTGATTTATACCGAAGTTCTAACTGTCAACCGGTAATTCGTTGTTAAAAGAGTTGCCCAAGAATTGGTGGTGGG
>NW_013667930.1:173555-175635 GCF_000517525.1 Limulus polyphemus
ATAGCGGGACTAGGAATTTCTATAAACTTAAATAGCTGTCATGGTGTTTGTCATCGTCAGGGTGTAGCATAGTAACGTGAGATAATCACGTGATGATTTAGCAAAGTAACGTGAGATGATCACGTGATGTAGCATAGTATCGTGGGATGATCACGTGATGATGTGGCATAGTAGCGTGAGATGATCACGTGATGTAGCATAGTATCGTGGGATGATCACGTGATGATGTAGTATAGTAGCGTGAGATAATCACGTGATGTAATTAACATGCCCGAACTACGAGTTCAAGGATTGATGGTTTACTATCCTTGCCTGAAAAACGTACTCCGCACTTCGAGGTTGCGGTTACTATTTTGCAAATTTTCAGACCTCAAAAACTCGGGAAAATAACTAGCATTCCAGTGGAATTACGATCGAAAGTGCTTCTCAAATAGATCGATAAAGTATTACAATTATTGTATTTCGTACTTTATGTTTTGCTTTGAGTTTACCGGTGACCTGGCGGAAGGAATTATAACATAAACTTCAACTCTCAGAAACCTTTCGGTAAACATTAGTTTATTGAGAATGTTAATAAAGAAAACGTCTAACATTTACCATACAAATCAACATCTGCACTGACTTCTAAAGTGTGTTCTTTTGTTTCGGATATTCGTGCAAAGCTACTCGAGGGCTACTTGTCCCTACTTCTGAATTAACAGATTAAAGGGAATGCAGCTAGCCAATAGCATCCATCGCCATCTTCCAAGCCACTTTTATCGAATGATAAGATTAGACTTCACTGTCACTCTTATACGCGAAATGCGGGGCCCGGCATGGTCAGGTGGTTAGGGCGCTCGACTCGCAATCTGAGGGTCGCGGATTCGAATCCCCGTCACACCAAACATGCTCGCCCTTTCAGCCGTGGGAACGTTATAATGTGACAGTCAATCCCACTATTCGTTGGTAAAAGAATAGCCCAAGAGTATAGCGGTGGGTGGTGATGACTAGCTGCCTTCCCTCTAGTCTTACACTGCTAAATTAGGGACGGCTAGCGCAGATAGCTCTCGTGTAGCTTTGCGCGAAATTCAAAAAACAAACGCGAAATGCGACTTTTTTTTTCGATGAAATTGGGTTTGAACCAAAGACCCACGGGTCCACTATCTTGCACACTAAAAATAGGTCGCACTGGGTCCATAGTTCCAAAGAACAATACATATAATTATACTTTTTGGGGGGAGGGGAATAAAACGCGAAAATTACATTGTGCTTTAAAAATTCATCAAATAGTTTCAATATAAACTATTTTTACCAATTGTTTTCTTCAGAACCTCTTTAGCACATCTGTTCGTTATACTTAACAGTTAGCCCCCCAGTGGCACAGCGGTATGTCTTCGGACTTACAACGCTAGAATCCGGGTCTCGATACCCGTGATGGGCAGAGCACAGATAGCCCAATATGTAGCTTTGAGCTTAACTTCAAACAAACAAACAAACTTAACAGTTAAATATAAATATTTTTTTTCTTGCGGGAAGTATAGTAGTTCCGAACCACGTTTATTTAGATTTTTTTTTCTTCTGGAAGTTAGATATTGTTTGATGGAAAATAACTTTATAAAGACAAATCATGGCATTAATAAAAAAGTTTAGAACGATAAGTTTGGGAACCCTGTTTTTATTGGTGATTGTGTTCCTCTGTAGGCCAACAGTAAGATTACGGAATTATAACGCTAAAATCTGGGGTTCGATTCCCGCTGTGAAAAGAGCGCAGCTAGCCTACTCTGAAGGTTTACGCCAAACCAACAGCCACATTGTATGTATATATAATATAATATACATATATATACATTATCTGGGGCGGCATTACCTAGTGGTTAATGCTTTGGGCTCGTAGTCGAAATATTGGGGTTCGAAGCTTCCCCGTGTCATATGGTTATGTTCTTGGACAAAATATTTTATCCTAACTGTTTCAGTCTACACAGCTGTATAATACAATAAACTGGAGGAATGTGTCAACATTCTCAAACGCTTGTGCCAAAGAAAATCTTAGTTAAGCACCGGTCTTATGTGCCTTCCAGGCACGGAAAGGATTAACTTACTT
>NW_013667930.1:176635-179082 GCF_000517525.1 Limulus polyphemus
ATTCCTGGCGTTTTCGAGTATCAGTACAATGACTACTATTCGTCATAGGTCAATAACTATTGGTAGATGAATCACTGACACTACAGGACATATGGCTCCGTGGTCACTAAAAAATGTCCAAGAGGGCGCGACATCTGCTCCGTATGGCCGCTTTTCATGTCAACGATGGTCTGCATCTGATTCATGATATAACATGATAAGTGGTAGATGACAAACTTGTTTTTTTTTTAGTTATGAGGATACCTAAAGTTGTGTGTCATATAAGGCCTGCTGCAATATAGAATTCTGGTCAGCCACATTTAGATGTCAATAGTGTCATCCCACGGATACAGATCATTGTTAGCATGAATGGTGGCTTTAATGAGCAGATGAAATGCCCTGTGGTCACTGCGGGTTCTTGTTATCCGTGGTCTCATTGATATGTTCAACAAGAATGTTTGTTTTATGATTAATAGTATTAATTTTACTGGTGTTCGAACATACCAATATACCGCCGAATTAACGCATAGGCCACCTAGGGCCCCGGCCATACAGGAGCCCCTTCCGGCCACCTTAATAAGAAAATTATGGTTCGTAAAACTAGCAGATTAGAGGCAAGCATGAGTTATTATTATTCCTAAATATTACATGGGCCTATGGCCCAAGTAAACCTTAATCTGGCCTCATGTATGAGAATCCTTTATATTAGAATCCTACATGAACAGATAGAGGAGTAACTTGCAGTCCCTTGTTATAGCCCGGCATGGCCAGGTGGTTAGGGCGCTCGACTCGTAATCTGAGGGTCGCGGGTTCGAATCCCCCGTCACACCAAACATGCTCGCCCTTTCAGCCGTGGGGGCTTTGTAATGTGACGGTCAATCCCACTATTCGTTGTTAAAAGAGTAGCCCAAGAATTGGTGGTGGGTGGTGATGAATAGCTGCTTTCCCTCTAGTCTTACACTACTAAATTAGGGACGGCTAGCGCAGATAGCCCTCGTGTAGCTTTGCGCGAAATTCAAAAACAAACCCTTGTTATAAACCTATTTTCATGTTACATGTAACTAATTTCATCTGATTTCATTACGATGATTTCTCTACGTATTTGTGCTGATATAGTCTGGCAGTGATATTTGATAGCCATAGTTTTGAGTGTATTGAATATCTGCAACTTTTAGTAATTCTTATTACGACTAAAATATTCGCTTCTCAAAAGAAGACAACATAGCTATTTACTTAAAGAAAATATATTTGTTGTTAACTATTTGCCATTTCAAAATAATTATTATTATTCAGTAAATATTTTTGATGTAATCTTGAGTGACTTTCAAAACATGTCATTGGTCAATCCGTCATTAGAATATAACATCAACGACTTATATTTTAAGTGGTGTGAAAATTTGGGCTTAGGAATTACCATATTTTTATATGAAAATATATTAGCTTGTACGAACTGTCATCAAAACTCATTATATTTCTCTGTGTATTACTACTTTAAAAAAACCATGTAGGGTTAATTAATCTTTACACGAAAGATTTGCGTACGCTAATATGGTGGGGGCCGTCTTATACTGCAAGTCATGGTGTCAAGAGCGACAAGTTTGTCACACACATATTTTGATCCTTGACGAACTGTCGAACTATTCAGTAATGAAATCCAACTGTGTGTCCACGTGATTCGAGAAAGAATGTGCGTACATTGATGTTATTAATCGATGTATAGCCAAAAGAAAACAACATTTCCAAGGAGTTAGCCTTCAGCGTACACCATGAAAATGAACAAACTCTAAAAACAGAGCAATTAGAACAACAACGGTCTCCGAAACCACATCCTAATTAAATCCAAAGCAACATTATCATCCGCTAAGTGATTATGATTGTTTTAAGATAATCAACAACCGTTTGAGTTTACCAGCTTCAAACTACATCTCGAAATCAGCGGTTTCCGAGGGTATAAAAGTGGCTGAATAATCTGGAATAACAAAACATTCCTCCAATCATATATCTGTTACGTCCCCTGATACTGCTCTAATGGACCTTTGTGGCTTTGGTCTGCTTAATTAAACGTGGTTTTGAAAGTCGACGTCCACGTAGAGTCGAGAGTCTATGGATAGTTTGTCAAGATGTCTTAGAAGCTGTTTCGGACCAATAGTTAATACTAATGGCCATAGGAGTGAGGACAATCCACGACGGAGGAAAGAAGTACTTACAATTTAAGTTCCATGGACAACATTGAATCTGAATCATTGAACTTATAAAGTAGGATTAATTCCCAGGAAGTTCTCGTCTGGGGGGGGGAGTACTTCCAGTTTAAGTTCCATGGACGACACTGAATCTGAATCATTGAACTTATAAAGTAGGATTAATTCCCAGGAAGTTCTCTCTGGGGGGGGGGGAGAGAAGTACTTCCAGTTTAAGTTCCATAGACGACATTGAATCTGAATCATTGAACTTATAATATAGGATTAATT
>NW_013667930.1:180082-181539 GCF_000517525.1 Limulus polyphemus
GAAAACCTAGTCAAAAGTAGCGCATGCACACAGATGTTCTTAAATAACTGGGCCCGGCATGGCCAGGAGGTTAAGGTACTTGACTCGCAATCTGAGGGTCGCAGGTTCGAATCTCCATCACAGCAAACATGCTCGCCCTTTCAGCCGTGGGGGCGTTATAATGTGACGGTCATTACCCCTATTCGTTGGTAAAAGAGTAGCCCAAGAGTTGGCGGTGGGTGGTGATGACTAGCAGCCTTCCTTCTAGTCTTACACTGCTAAATTAGGGACGGCTAGCGCAGATAGCCCTCGTGTAGCTTTGCGCGAAACTCAAAACAAACTTGTATCAAGATCAAACGAGTGGCAAAACGACAACAGCTACGTGAACGTAGTATCACGTTAACAGTTATGTGTCGTCTTTTCTAAAAGAGTTAATTTATATACACTATACGAGAATAAAAATCACAAATTTTCTCAACTGCTATAAGTTTTTATGATATTTTATAGTTTTATTTGTTTGTTTCAGAGCAAAGCCACGTTGGACCATCTGCCGTGTCCACCGCGGGGAATCGAACCCCGAATTTTAGCGTTGTAAGTCCGTAGACTTACCGCTGCCCCGTCGAAGTACTAGTTTTAGAAATGCCTAAGTTCTTAATTCCTGAATTAATATTCTATTGAGGAGCTACATATTTGTGAAGATGTTGTAAAATAATTCTATTTTCTCATCAAGTGAACCAGGCAACAGTTCGCGACTACAACTTGGAGCTACATATTTGTGAAGATGATGTAAAATAATTCTATTTTCTCATCAAGTGAACCAGGAAACAGTTCGCGACTACAACTTGGAGCTACATATTTGTGAAGATGTTGTAAAATAATTCTATTTTCTCATCAAGTGAACCAGGCAACAGTTCGCGACTACAACTTAAATTATTTTTCGCTGTAAGAGATTTAGTATGTTGTTGTATTTTTAGGAGTAGTGGGTGTGGGTGGAATCACACAAAAGTACATTATCGTTATATATATTATAACACATTTTTGTTTTTCATGACAATTGTATGTTATAATCCTATTATTACAAGTAGAAAAACAGCCCACCTATTTAAACAAATTGGTAAAAAATACTTTTTAGTAGTAAATATTGGATTGTTCACTTGTATGTATAGAGTAGGTGGAGAAGTCACGTGTGTTTACGGCAGGTTAAAAGTGTTCTTTAGATGCATCAAGTGAACAAGTCACCGCGTGTTTTACGACAGATTGAAAGTGTCCTTTAAATGCAGCAAGTGAACAAGTCACCGCGTGTTTTACGGCAGATTTAAAGTGTCCTTTAAATGCATCAAGTGAACAAGTCACCGCGTGTTTTATGGCAGGTTAAAAGTGTCCTTTAAATGCATCAAGTGAACAAGTCACCGCGTGTTTTATGGCAGGTTAAAAGTGTCCTTTAAATGCATCAAGTGAACAAGTCACCGCGTGTTTTA
>NW_013667930.1:182470-184391 GCF_000517525.1 Limulus polyphemus
ACACAACAACACAGTTTGTTAAACATCAACACTGTAGTATCTACACAACAACACAGTTTGTTAAACATCAACACTGTAGTATCTACACAACAACACAGTTTGTTAAACGTCAACACTGTAGTATCTACACAACAACACAGTTTATTAAACATCAGCCCTGTAATATCAACACAACAACACAGTTTGTTAAACATCAGCACTGTTGTATCTTCACAACAATACAGTTTGTTAAACGTCAACACTGTAGTATTTACACAACAACACAGATTGTTAAACATTATCACTGTAGTATCTACATAACAGCACAGTTTGTTAAACATCAACACAGTAGTATCTACACAACAACACAGTTTGTAAAACATTATCACTGTAGTATCTACACAACCATACAGTTTGTTAAACGTCAACACTGTAGTATCTACACAACAATAAGGTTTATAAAACGTCAGCACTGTAGTATCTACACAACAACACAGCTTATCAAACAACAGCACTGTAATATCTACACAACAACACATTTTGTTAAACATCAGCACTGTTGTATCTTCACAACAACACAGTTTGTTAAACGTCAAAACTGTAGTATCTGCACAACAACACAGTTTGATAAACGTCAGCACTGTAATATCTACACAACAACACAGTTTGTTAAACATCAGCACTGTAGTATCTTCACAACAACACAGATTGTTAAACATCAACACTGTAGTATCTTCACAACAACACAGTTTGTTAAACGTCAACACTGTAATATCTACACAACAACACAGTTTGATAAACGTCAGCACTGTAATATCTACACAACAACATAGTTTGTTAAAAATCAGCACTGTAGTATCTTCACAACAACACGGTTTGTTAAACATCAGCACAGTAGTGTTGTAGTATCTTCACAACAACACGGTTTGTTAAACATCAGCACAGTAGTGTCTTCACAACAACACAGTTTGTAAACATCAACACTGTAGTATCTACACAACAACACAGTTTGTTAAACATCAGCACTGTAGTATCTTCACAATAACACAGATTGTTAAACATCAGTACTGTAGTATCTTCACAACAACACAGTTTGTTAAACGTCAACACTGTAGTATCTACACAACAACACAGTTTGATAAACGTCAGCACTGTAATATCTACACAACAACATAGTTTGTTAAACATCAGCACTGTAGTATCTTCACAACAACACGGTTTGTTAAACATCAGCACAGTAGTGTCTTCACAACAATACAGTTTGTTAAACATCAACACTGTAGTATCTACACAACAACACAGTTTGTTAAACATTATCACTGTAGTATCTACACAACAACACAGTTTGTTAAACATCAACACTGTAGTATCTTCACAAGAATGGTTTGTAAAGCATCAGCACTGTAGTATCTTCACAACAACACAGTTTGTTAAACACCAGCACTGTAGTATCTTCACAGCAATACAGTTTGTTAAACATCAACACTGTAGTATCTACACAAAAACACAGATTGTTAAACATCAACACTGTAATATCTACACAACAACACAGTTTGTTAAACATCAGCACTGTAGTATCTTCACAACAACACAGTTTGTTAAACATCAACACTGTAGTATCTTCACAAGAATGGTTTGTAAAGCATCAGCACTGTAGTATCTTCACAACAACACAGTTTGTTAAACACCAGCACTGTAGTATCTTCACAGCAATACAGTTTGTTAAACATCAACACTGTAGTATCTACACAAAAACACAGATTGTTAAACATCAACACTGTAATATCTACACAACAACACAGTTTGTTAAACATCAGCACTGTAGTATCTACACAAGAATACAGTTTGTAAAACATCAGCACTGTAGTATCTATATAACAACACAGTTTGATAAACGTCAGCACTGTAGTATCTACACAACAATACAGTTTGTTAAACATCA
>NW_013667930.1:184401-187545 GCF_000517525.1 Limulus polyphemus
AAGTGAACAAGTCAACGCGTGTTTTACGGCAGGTTAAAAGTGTCCTTTAAATGCATCAAGTGAACAAGTCAACGCGTGTTTTACGGCAGGTTAAAAGTGTCCTTTAAATGCATCAAGTGAACAAGTTACCGCGTGTTTTACGTTTAGTAAGTAAGTCATGTGTGTTTTACGACAATTTAATAAAAATGTCCTTTAGTTGCATCCATTAAACATTTGACGTATGTTTTATAACAGATTAATAGCGAATTTTATTTGCGTTTAGTAAGTAAGTCACGTGTGTTTTATGACAGGTTAAAGTTCCTTTTAGTTGAATCTAGAAAACAAATCACGTGTGTTTTACGTTTAGTAAGTAAGTCACGTGTGTTTTACGACAGGTTAAAGTTCCTTTTAGTTGAATCTAGAAAATAAATCACGTGTGTTTTACGTTTAGTAAGTAAGTCACGTGTGTTTTATGACAGGTTAAAGTTCCTTTTAGTTGAATCTAGAAAACAAATCACGTGTGTTTTACGTTTAGTAAGTAAGTCACGTGTGTTTTACGACAGGTTAAAGTTCCTTTTAGTTGAATCTAGAAACAAATCACGTGTGTTTTACGTTTAGTAAGTAGGTCACGTGTGTTTTACGACAGGTTAAAGTTCCTTTTAGTTGAATCTAGAAAACAAAGTCACGTGTGTTTTATGACAAGATAGAATGCCTCTAATCATATTTAATGAGTCATTAAGGCGTTTCTAACAGCTGTATAGAAGTACTCTATAATTATACGTAGTGAGTTTGTCACGTGTGTTTTATGACAAGATAGAATGCCTCTAATCATATTTAATCAGTCATTAAGGCGTTTCTAACAGCTGTATAGAAGTACTCTATAATTATACGTAGTGAGTCAGTCTCGTGTTTGTTACATCGTTTTAGGAAAATCGTTATTTGGGTCTAATGGACAAGTCACAAAGATAATTTAAAAATTTCATACAGTCACACCTAGTGAGTCAGTCAAGTGGTTGTTAAATTGGTTTAGAAGAGCCCTCGAATTGCACCTATTGAGGGTAGGGCGTGGACTAGTGTTTAGCATGATTGGGTTGTAAATCTAAGGGTTCACAATACGGGGCCCGTTGCCATAAAAACACGCTCCGCACTATGGAACCGTGGGTACACTATAAGACTGACAGTCAAATCCAACTATTCTGTTCAAACAAGAGTAGGCGGTAGGTGTTGTAGTCTAGTAGCTTTCACGCTAGTCTGTCAGTTCAAAATGAGGGATGGCTATGCGTAGATAGCCCTTGTGTAGCTTTGCTTGAAACTTATGAAACTTTCTTATTACAGCTACTGAACAAGGCGTGTTACAAAGAAAGTCACACCTTTTGACCCAGTCACGTGTTTTTTTTTTAAGGCGTCCATTTATTTATGATCAATGAAAGAGATTATTCATGTGTCGGTCAAGTTTTATTAATTAATAATAGTCTGTTTTCTAACTTTCTAAAATATGTTTAAGGATTAAGAGTCTTAGAGAAACGATACTTTTTTCCGAGTTATTTCAGAAAAACTGAGATTTTTTAAACCTTTATTTGTGCTTGCTGAAAATCAAAAACAGAACTGGTTCTCCAACTTGAAATTAACAAATCAAACCTCAAAGACTATTTCATTTTCTTATCAATTCAGATGAATAAGTGAGCAAGAAATTGATAGCTAGATAAAGCAAAAAGGTTTACGCGTAATGTCATACTTCAAATTGTATCTAATTGTTTGTTTGTTTTGAATTTCGCGCAAAGCTACACGAGGGCTATCTGCGCTAGCCGTCCCTAATTTAGCAGTGTAAGACTAGAGGGAAGGCAGCTAGTCATCACCACCCACCGCCAACTCTTGGGCTACTCTTTTACCAACGAATAGTGGGATTGACCGTCACATTATAACGCCCCCACGGCTGAAAGGGCGAGCATGTTTGGTGTGACAGGGATTCGAACCCGCGACTCTCAGATTGCGAGTCGAGTGCCTTAACCACCTGGCCATACCGAGCCATTGTGTTTAATTAAATTCAATGAACAAATTGAACGAGTCTTTAAGTAACTTGCAAAGTTTGTTAAATTTTTGACACTCGGGAAAGTAAGATTTATTAAGAGCCGTGCATGTAATACCTCAAATACATTGAAAACATACACACGTAAAAAGTTCATGACCTGTAAGTTCAAAGGTCAAAGAAGCGAACGATTAACAACTGTACACTTGTTTCACATTTCCAATACAAGTATTCCAGGAAATCTTGATCGCCGATCTGATATGTCTGGGATTTGTCAGATTGTTGCTTATATCTCTGAGAACGTGTGCTTATTATTATTATTATTTTGTACAGTAAAGATATTCATTTAAAAAAAAAACACTAAAATTACGGAAAAAATTCCGTTTTTTTTAATGAGTTTCCTTAAAATATTTTCCGTCAAAATGCGGAGCTTTGCACTGCTGTTCTTTTTCCTTAGTTTTATCATTTTGTATTTTATTTTATTGCAGTGTAATAATTATTCATTTATAATTTTTCTGCTCACTTCTTATTGGTTCTTCTGGCGTTGACGCCGCCTATTGGAGAAAAAATACAGACTTAATCTAATAAACTCTTGTATTCTCTTAACTTTAATATATTTTGCTAAGTATTAAAATAATAGAAAATTCATTTCTTAATAACATACTCACTACTCAGTTACTTCAAAGCGAATCAAAAATGCCAGGAATTAGAATTTCGAAACTCGTTTTTAAGTGATATAGCATCTTTATTTTAATTTTCTTTGTAAGAAAATAAATTTTCTTCCGAATTTCTAAAATGTTTTTTTTTTCCCCGTTTTTCTGAATTATTCAACAGACAAGTTGTTTTGAAATATTAAAAATATATATGACGTCCGATCTATTATTCGATTCACCAGTTTTTGTAATATAATATACACTCCACCGGTATAGGAAGCTAGGCCTTGTTCTTTCGATTTGCTGATGTTCAGGGTTACTGAATAACAGGGTTATTGTGACGAGGGGTAGAATTTTCTAGAACCGGAATGCCTCAGTAATAAGTATTGAATCGAATAATAATTTGGGCTTCATATTTATTTTCAGAACATAAGATTGACACGTGACCTTATATATATATATATATATATATATATACAGTTTTTG
>NW_013667930.1:188511-196654 GCF_000517525.1 Limulus polyphemus
AAGATTGACACGTGACCTTATATATATATATATATATATATATATACAGTTTTTTGGTAGAGGTAATTTCTCAATCACCACACAGTATCAGAGAACATGCTTACGTCACAAATACATAAGAAAACACAAAACCGAAGTAAAAATCGAATCACTCGAAATACATTGGAGTATGTTTTTTTATTTGTTCAAAAAGAAACTTTAAAATGTAGTGTACTATCCGGACGGTTCTGTTTAAGTCACAGTGTTTGTTATTTATCTTCAATCTGTCTATCGTACCCCGGCGAATCAGCGGTAAGTTTATGAACTTACGACGCTATAATCCGGGGTTTGATTCTCATCAATGTACAGAGACGGTAAGCCCCATTATGTTGCTTTGTGGTTAAACAAAATTTATCTCATAAACTGAACTGCTACAAAGAAATGTAGTTAAAAACTATTCAATAATTTGTACAAGTACAAGATTGAAGTTTCGCGAGTATATTTAGCTTTCTTATTGAGAATAAAATAATATATATACTATCATTTATAAGGTTAGTGATCTTAGTTCAGCCTGGAAATCGACATCTCCACTTGCACAGCATTTTGTTTTTATTGTGTTGTGCTATTTAAATTAGAAGGTGAATTAACTCAAGTTTACTTCTCAGAAAGTGAAGTAAGTTAAGTCGTGTTTATTTCTAAGAAAGTGATGTAAGTTAAGTCGTGTTTACTTCTAAGAAAGTGAAGTAAGTTAAGTCGTGTTTACTTCTAAGAAATTAGGGTAAGTTAAGTCGTGTTTATTTCTAAGAAAGTGAAGTAAGTTAAGTCGTGTTTATTTCTAAGAAAGTGAAGTAAGTTAAGTCGTGTTTACTTCTAAGAAATTAGGGTAAGTTAAGTCGTGTTTATTTCTAAGAAAGTGAGGTAAGTTAAGTCGTGTTTACTTCTAAGAAAGTGATGTAAGTTAAGTCGTGTTTACTTCTAAGAAATTAGGGTAAGTTAAGTCGTGTTTATTTCTAAGAAAGTGAAGTAAGTTAAGTCGTGTTTATTTCTAAGAAAGTGAAGTAAGTTAAGTTGTGTTCATTTCTAAGAAAATAGGGTAAGCTAACTCGTGTTTACTTCTAAGAAAATAGAGTAAATTAACTCGTGTTCACATTACGTCAATCAAAATACTTCAGTCACACTACATCGATCACACTACGTCAATCACATTACGTCAGTCACACTACATCGATCACACTACGTCAATCACATTACGTCAGTCACACTACATCGATCACACTACGTCAATCACACTACACCAATCACTCTACATCGATCATACTACGTCAATCACACTACACCAATCACACTACGTTAATCACACTACGTCAATCACACTACACCAATCACACTACGTTAGTCACACTACATTAATGATTATCTCTACAATGTAAAAGACAAATTTGTGTATCCTTACCAAGTCTGGGATGGAATGTTTTCCTGAAATATATATATATATATATGTATATTTTCTGTCTTACGTTATACAGTATTGATAGCGTTGATTGTATTCAGAAAACTACATGTTATTCCTCAACAACTCCCTGAACCATTAAGCTGTTATTACCGTTCTTCCTGCATCTTCTGCGGTCTTGAGATCAAGATGATCGTACTTTGATGTTGTCGCATCTACTGGTGATGAAAAAGTACGTCTAACCGGATCACGATTACTTTCAAGTGGTGTTTGGCTATGAAAAGAAGTCACCTGACTTCGCACTGATGCCTGGGAAACAGAGCTTGCTCGACGGGACCCTGTTAAAAGTGAAACAAAAGAAAATTATAATACCTTAAAATCCCCAAAAGACAAGATTTATTTTCGGTTTTAGCCTTCTACTTTGGGAAGCCCCCCAGTGGCACAGCGGTATTCTGCGGACTTCCATCACTAGAAAGCGGGTTTCGATACCCGTTGTGGGCAGAGCACAGAAAGCCCATTGTGTAGCTTTGTGCTTAAATACAAACAAACAAACTTAATACTTTGTGAAACACCTTAAAATCCCCAAACAACGAGTTTTGTCTGAGTTTCAGTATTTTGTTCGAACAACGTCATGAAACTCTTATTGTTTCAAGTTTAATCAACAGATGTTTACTGATGGTTAGATTCATTGCCATACCACCTTTAGAAAACAGAGATTGAGAAGTCATCTATCTTTACGAAAAACCAAATAAACACTCGGTTTCTCTTAGAACCCATCATTGTTTGGCTATTTTTATGCAATTAGTCTCACAGTTTTTATTCCGGACATATTGATCGATCAGTTTCAAAATAAATTTCTTCCTATAGAAAATAGCGAGTTTTCTCTATTTCCAAATCTATTGAGAAAACGACGTCTAAAACGAATTATATGAATTATAATTGTAGATAAGTTAGTATTAATATCAATAATTAAAATGTTGAGCTTACCTGAAGACATAGGGGGCGCTAGCATAGAATAGCTTGCCCTTCTTGACCGTGGAAGTTGTTCATTACAGCTGCTGCATCTTGATGGTCGACGTGAATGTGGTACTGAAAGTGGTACCTCCATTCCAGTCAAGACTACAGAGGGCGCTGCTGCGTTACCAAATCTTGCCCTATTTCTACCGAATCTCGCTCTGCAAAGATATATATATATATATATCGTCATAATCAAACTTATTTATAAAAATGATAATAGTGTGTTGATTATTCCTTCAATCTCTACTGGTTATTTATTAAAATATTATCTTTATCGATATTTCCAGTTATTGTACTTTATCGATTTTCGAGTTTTTATATAACTTATTCAAGAATAAACAACAAAAAAGTGAGCAGTACGGTATACCGTACTGCTCAGTTTTTATCTTACTGACGCACCGTACTGCTCAGTTTTATCTTACTGACGTACCGTACTGCTCAGTTTTATCTTACTGACGCGTCAGTAAGATAAAAAAAACTGAGCAGTGCAGTACGTCAATAAGATAGATTGAAGACAAACCTACGTACTCGATCTGTCTATTTGAAAGTCTGGGCCTAGCATGACCTGGTGGTTGGGCGATTGGCTCGCAACCTGCGGATCACAGGTTCGAATTCCATGATCAAACATGCTCGCCCTTTCAGCCATGGGAGCGTTATAATGTGACAGTCAATCCCACTCTTCGATTAGGATGCTTTTTCTAACATGCTATCATAATAAAACGTTTTATGGACGTAATAAAATTTTTCCACAATTCTTACTTTTGTTAGAACGAAAAATAGTGAAGCTAATTATATTTTTTTTATGCTGGTCCTGTGCAAACATTTTGACTCTCCAAGAAAATAAGACGGTCATCGTACCGAAGATGATATTGAAAAAAAGATCTTGAAATAAACTCAGCACTTCAAAGCTACCTAAAAACCTTGTACAAAATTAATATCTTAACATATACGTGACCTAGCATGGCTTAGTGGTTAGGGCACACAAATCGCAATTTAAGGATCGCGATTTCGAATCCTATCACCGACCATGCTCGCCCTTTCAATTGTGAGGAGCGTTATAAGGTGACGCTCAATCCCACTTTTCGTTGGTAAAAGAGTAGCCCAAAAACTGGCGGATGGTAGTGTTGACTAGCTACCTTCCTCTCTAGTATATCACTTCTAAGTTAGGAACGGTTAGCGCAGATAGCCTTCGCGGGAAATTGCGAACACATAAATTCCATAAAAATATACGTATTTTTATGTAAGTGTGATGTAACCAATATAACCTGATCAAAGTAGGCTTAGCATTGCTAAAGCCTTTAAAATCTCCCAGTTTTTCCATTATTGCCGTATGTTTTAACAATTTTTATTTCGTAGCTTTATATATATATATGACATAAAGTCTGAATGAGCAAAATCAATACAAAGGTAAATGAGAATGCGTCTGTCTTGGGCTACGCTTTTCTTTACAAATGTTATTATAGATCTTAATAGAATTAACCGTTCTTTTTATAAAGAGAAAAATTGCGCAAATGTTTTAGTATTTAAGTTTAACACGAAATATTCGCCGAACTGCTTACAAAGTAGTATATTTAGGAAAAGCCTAAACTTTGATATTTTTAACAAGAGTGTATTTAATTAAAAAAATAATTTAATTTTAGCAGGAAAATACATTTACCTTTATCTTTTAATTGCGTAGTAATTGAATGATTACGTCTTAGAAAAGCGAAATGAATAACTGAGCTCAAAGTCTCCTACAGGGGCTCACTGATAAGTCTGAAGGCTTATAACTCTAAAATCTGGGTTTCGATACCTGTGGCGGGCACAAAATAAATAGCCCATTGTGTAGCTTTGCTCTTTACAACAAACCTAACAAAACCTGAGCTTAAAAACGAAACTATGAAAACACAAATTACCGAATAAATATAAAATATAAATTAGGTAATATTACAACTTCTCTTAAAGATAAGGAAGTTTTTCCCAAGATAATATACCATTTTCATCTCTTTTATGCAACAACATCCAAAAAAGAACGACTTTGTTGTGCTGTAAAGTTTAAACAACAATAGGGAAGAAAATCTTTTAAGGATCAAAACTAAACCTTATGTGGTAAAGCGCGTGGTAAAATAAAGTAAAGACGATCGTAATTATTATTACTTTTAAGTTTATGTTTGTTTGTTTGTTTTTGAATTTCGCGCAAAGCTACACGAGGGCTATCTGCGCTAGCCGTCCCTAATTTAGCAGTGATAAGACTAGAGGGAAGGCAGCTAGTCATCACCACCCACCGCCAACTCTTGGGCTACTCTTTTATCAACGAATAGTGGGATTGACCGTCACATTATAACACCCCCACGGCTGAAAGGGCGAGCATGTTTGGTGTGACGAGGATTCGAACCCGCCACCCTCAGATTCCGAGTCGAGTGCCGTAACCACCTGGCCATGCCGGGCCTTTAAGTTTATACTAAAGAGTATGGAAATAAGAAAAACACTGATATCATTAAGTCCAGTTTTCACTCGTGTTAAAAGATTTATATATATATATATGTGTGTGTATAAAAGAGAAGAAAAACATACTTTTATGAAGTTATATATATATAAAACAGTTAAGAAAAAATATACCTTTATAAAGTTATTAGTTTCAAAGCTTGTTTGTTAGAAACAAAAAACAAGTCTCATCCAGAACCACATACATACTGAGAGCCATTTTTAAGACTTGTCTGGAAAAAGGTGCTTAAAAACAATGGGAATTCCTGTGAGGTTAAGTTTTAAGGTTTACTTCTAAAGGAAAGGACAGAGGCTATCATGACAGCATAGTTTTCGGACTTACTCCAGTAAATAAAACAATAAGAAAGACGAAGATAGTTAAGTTTCAAAAGTTCGGTAGTAATTCGTGTGGGAAGATGTTAAAGAAGAAGATGAATTCCTTTACTTTAACTGCTAAAGATGTAAAAAAAACGGAAAAAGAAAAACGTAATGGCCACTTTTATAACTTACCTGCTGAAAAGTCTAAGAACTAGACAGAAAAGGGCAGTCCCGATCATTACTCCAGAGACCACCATGATAACGGTAATGATGTCGGAATTTTCCAAGATCCCGCTCCTTCCATCTGTAAAACACCACTTAAATGTATTTCTCAGAATTGTCTGTTATATATATATATATATATATTTTTCGGTTTTGCATTAATGGTTTATCTATTTAATATAATTGCCAAGCAATGCGCCATCTAGTGGCGATCAGTACATGCTGAATGGTATCGAACTGCATATCTCTAAATTTATTTGTTTATTTTTGGATTTCACGCAAAGCTACACGAGGGCTATTTGCGCTAGCCATCCTTTATTTAGCAGTAAAAAATTAGAGGGAAGGCAGCTAGTCATCACCACCCACCGCCAACTCTTGGGCTACTATTTTACCAACGAATAGTGGGATTGACCGCCACATAATAACGCCCTCACGGCTGAAAGGGTGGGCATGTTTGGTGGGACGGGGATTCGGACCCGCGACCCTCAGATGGCGAGTCAAGCGCCCTAACCACCTGGCCATGCCGGGCCATCTCTCTAACTCATTATTTTAATAGATTTTTATGGTCTCTAGGATTCTATATGTATCACAAACAAAATGATAATATTGTTGTTGTTGTTGTTTTTCAGATATAAGTATGGAAGAACTAAGTTTTGAAAATGATTAAAAAATTGGCAGATTATAAAGTATAAAGTTGAGAAATGTTTTAATAGTTTAGAACACTGACCAAGTACACCGTAGCTAATTCTCAGTAAATGTTTTAATAGATTAGAACACTGACCAAGTACACCGTACCTAATTCTCAGTAAATGTTATACATATTAGAACACTGACCAAATACACCGTAGCTAATTCTCAGTAAATGTTATACATATTAGAACACTGACCAATTATACCGTACCTAATTCTCAGTAAATGTTATACATATTGGAACACTGACAAAGTATACCGTAGCTAATTCTCAGTAAATGTTATACATATTAGAACACTGACCAAGTACACCGTAGCTAATTCTCAGTAAATGTTATACATATTAGAACACTGACCAAGTACACCGTAGCTAATTCTCAGTAAATGTTATACACATTAGAACACTGATCAATTCTCAGTAAATATTATACATATTTTTTATATACATTCATCTGAATTTACTCCATTGTTTATATTTTAGAAATGTATATTGTTCCAAGGCGAACAGATGGATTAGTTAGATTCATTTATAAATCCGTATTACTATCTTTATTTATAGTCAAATTTATGAAATGATCAAATTTTTCCATTTCTCTGTTTTCTAACGAAGAGATGAATTTACGAAAATAAGTTTCTGTTGTCGCTTTTTTTTCTCTCGTCGTATACTGAGACTAATTGTTCACCAGAGTTCTTTTTTTAACAGTTAGGGTTAGTATTTATAAGATGAAACAGCCTGTAGGATGTTTCTACCAGATTCAATCGATAGATCGACACACAAATCAAAAACAGGCAAACCGAAACATAAACAGCTTTAGCGATAGACGAGCATTAATTTATAAAAGTAACATTAATTACCATCTGCGCAGATTTGTAATGAACGTAGTATGTGTAGTTTTGAGGCTCTTAAAGAAACAGTCATGAATAATTCTTATACTCACCATGAACGCACTGTTCTTCTCCGTCTACGATATGATTCCGAAACCCATCCTCACACCGACATTCTCCATCTTCATTACAGATGGCGTTCTCATCGTAAAAGGTACAGGATTCACTATACTTACAGCTCCTCCATAATTTTACAGCTATACGTTTATAAATAAATAAATATATACATACATATATGCGTAGAAAATGCACTACTTAAGTTCTAAAGGCATATTTTGTACTATGTCTACATCTGTGTCAAGTTTTGTTACTGCGAAAACACTGAAATAATATAGTTGTTTCCATTAACTTATAAGTCAGAATAACCTAGCACACAAGGTGTTCAGTACGGTTCACTCACTGGTTCAAGAGTAAGAATTATTGATCGTTGCTAGCCATAGAAAAAATAATCAAATTGAATTGTAATAAAAAACTGAATAACTCAAAAAAAAAAAATCTGGAAAGCTATAGAATAACCACTGTGTTCAAAATGAAATAAAACTCGTGTAAAAGTAGAGATAAATCTGGGAACCTATAGAATAACACTGTGTTCAAAATGAAATAAAACTCGTGTAAAAGTAGAGATAAATCTGGGAACCTATAAAATAACAACTGTGTTCAAAATTAAATAAAACTCGTGTAAAAGTAGAGATAAATCTGGGAACCTATAGAATAACAACTGTGTTCAAAATTAAATAAAACTCGTGTAAACGTAGAGATAAATCTGGGAGCCTATAGAATAACCACTGTGTTCAAAATGAAATAAAACTCGTGTAAAAGTAGAGATAAATCTGGGAACCTATAGAATAACTACTGTGTTCAAAATTGAATAAAACTCGTGTAAAAGTAGAGATAAATCTGGAAACCTATAGAATAACAACTGTGTTCAAAATGAAATAAAACTCGTGTAAACGTAGAGATAAATCTGGGAACCTATAGAATAACCACTGTGTTCAAAATTAAATAAAACTCGTGTAAACGTAGAGATAAATCTGGGAACCTATAGAATAACCACTGTGTTCAAAATTAAATAAAACTCGTGTAAACGTAGAGATAAATCTGGGAACCTATAGAATAACC
>NW_013667930.1:197402-204606 GCF_000517525.1 Limulus polyphemus
CATGCAGCGAACTGCTGAGATTACGTTTCGTTCTGTTAAGAAAATAATCTAACGTTTCTTTTACAAAATAATGACATCATTTTCAACTACGTTTCGTTCTGTTAAGAAAATAATCTAACGTTTCTTTTACAAAATAATGACATCATTTTTACCTAATGGTTCTATTTGTGTTCACAACTGATCAGATCAAATGTAGAAATCAGTTATTGTATTATTTATTCAAGAAATAGAAACCAGCCAGCTGACACAAGCACAACTGAAATTTTCTTAATCTTATCAATACTTTGCAGAGTTATATATGTTTTACATTGGTTGAGCTGATGAAAACTAAAAAACTGAGGCTCCCTACTGTTACCTTGTAAAATAGTTTTCGAAAAGGGCGAGCTAACATACGCCGTTCTTCTTAGGAACAATTTTTGAATCTACAATATTTCTTCATGAATTTATGAACTAATGTATAGATATACATACTCTTGATTTACTCTTTTACTTATGAAAGTAATGAGATTTGAAAAATGAAAGGAAACATTGTTTTCAAAATATAAATAATTCAGAAGAAAATAAATAAAAATTTCCTTAACGTAGGCTTTTGTTTGCTTTTTGTTAAACACAAAGCAACACAATGGGCTATCTGTGCTTTGTCCACTACGGGTATCGAAACCCGGTTTTTTAGCGTTATAAGCCTTGAGATTGGCCGCTGAGCCACTGGGGGACTTGACATAGTGTAGTAACTATAATTTTGCTCTTGGAAGATGAAAATATCTGGCTTGTGAAAGCTACGGTGAAAATATGAAACCAAAAACGAATATATTTTCCTGGATTTCGTATTGGAAGATGTAAATATCTGGCTTGTGAAAGCTACGGTGAAAATATGAAACCAAAAACGAATATATTTCCCTGGATTTCGTATTGGAAGATGAAAATATCTGGCTTGTGAAAGCTACGGTGAAAATATTAAACCAAAAACGAATATATTTCCCTGGATTTCGTATTGGAAGATGTAAATATTTGGCTTGTGAAAGCTACGGTGAAAATGTGAAACCAAAAACGAATATATTTCCCTGGATTTCGTATTGGAAGATGTAAATATCTGGCTTGTGAAAGCTACGGTGAAAATATGAAACCAAAAACGAATATATTTCCCTGGATTTTGTATTATTAGTTTGTTTCGATGTTCAGATTAATATTCAATATAGAATTAATAACGAATCACCAAATATATTTCACATAAGATCGAATTTACCGAATTTTGCGGCCCGGCATGGCCAGGTGGTTAAGGCAATCGACTCGCAATCTGAGGGTTGCAGGTTCGAATCCCCGTCACACCAAACATGCTCGCCCTTTCAGCCTTGGGGGCGTTATAATGTGACGGTCAATCCCACTATTCGTAAAAGAGTAGCCCAAGAATTGGCGGTGGGTGGTGATGACTAGCTACGTTCCCTCTAGTGTTGCACTGCTAAATTAGGGACGGCTAGCGCAGATAGCTCTCGTGTAGCTTTACGCGAAATTCAAAACAAACAAACAAACCGAATTTTGCAATTTTTGCCTCAGTATTTAAGTTTGATATTCAAAATATAACCATTAACATATTGTCAAAATATTTAATATTCGTCGAAAAAAATTATTTAATAATAAAATTATTATTATCATTATTATTTTGCATAAACCTTGAAATAGCTTATATAACGAGATAATCAGATAAATAAAACTTAGAATAAATATAGATTTGTTTTTATTCCTATTCCAAACAATAGGCAGTTTTATAAGATAAGGATCTACCAAAAAAAAATTATTTTGAGTCCTGTATATAAACAAAAATACATTTTAGGGTTAAGAAAGTAAAACGTCAACATATTACCCTTGACACAGTCCTTGTTGTTAACATTAACGGGATAGTGTTGTTTGCACTCGCACCGGTTACTGGTAGTGTTGCAATAAATGGGGTGTAGAATATCGTTACATGTATCCTTACACGGTTCTCCAATATGAAACGCAATTCCTACAGAATAAAATAAATCTCAAGATTATCAAATACTTTATATACGTGTGTGTTCCAATTCCATTCAGCACTTCGTCAACCGTAATATAATGGACTTTAAACATCCTTATTGTGTAATAGTGTATTTTTTCAGCTATAGGTTCAGGATTTTATATAATAACAGGTGTAATAGATATATAGAGAATTATATCGCACGAGAAACTAATCTTATTCTTTGTTAAACAAATACAAAATCGTGTTTTAATCAATTTTTTGAGAAAGTGACAAACATTACGTAACTCGAAATGGCAAAAAATTGATTGAAAACGTTTTACTGATAAGTTATTTATTTTCTTATTAGTTAACGTCTTTCCTGACAATTCTATTTTTTGTAATTTAAGAAAAACACGTAGGTTCAGTAAGTCTTGATACAATATGATATATCTATCCTATATATAACTTGAGCGCTTTGGAAAGTGTTCAGGTTATTAGTTTTTTGTCATCTTGTATCAATTCTAAATTTTAGTTAAAGTCTTTCCTGACAATTCTAACGTTTAGTTAAAGTTATTCCTGGCAATTCTGGTTTTTAATTAAGGTCTTTCCTAAGAATTCTAACTTTTAGCAACAAGTCTAATTTTTAGGTAAGGTCTTTCCTGGCAATACTAACTTTTAGTTAAGGTCTTTCCTGAGAATTCTAACGTTTAGTTAAAAGTCTTTCCTGACAATTCTAACTTTTAGTTAAAGTATTTCCTGAGAATTCTAACGTTTAGTTAAAGTCTTTCCTGACAATTCTAACGTTTAGTTAAAAGTCTTACCCGACAATTCTAACGTTTAGTTAAAAGTCTTTCCTGACAATTCTAATTTTTAGGTAAGGTCTTTCCTGGCAATACTAACTTTTAGTTAAGGTCTTTCCTGAGAATTCTAACGTTTAGTTAAAGTCTTTCTTGAGAATTCTGGTTTTTAATTAAGGTCTTTCCTGAGAATTCTAACTTTTAGCGACAATTCTAACTTTTAGGTAAGTTCTTTCCTGGCAATACTAACTTTTAGTTAAGGTCTTTCTTGACAATTCTAACTTTTAGCTAAGGTCTTTCCTGACAATTATACCTTTTAGCGAGAATTCTAATTTTTAGCTAAGGACCTTCCAAACAATTCTAACTTTTAGGTAAGTTCTTTCCTGGCAATACTAACTTTTAGTTAAGGTCTTTCCTGAGAATTCTAACTTAGCGACAATTCTAACTTTAGGTAAGTTCTTTCCTGGCAATACTAACTTTTAGTTTTCTAACTTTTAGCTAAGGTCTTCCTGACAATTATACCTTTTAGCGAGAATTCTAAGTTTTAGCTAAGGACCTTCCAAACAATTCTAACTTTTGTTCTAGTGTGTCAACTTTTGTCAACATATCACTCAATTTTAGTTATTGACATGTCCAGTTAAGAGTGTATTTAAAAAAAGACAAAATTTTCGAACCAAATTAAACGTTTTAGAGCAGTGAAAATGGCATAATTAGTGTCATCTTAAAATAGAAAACATGATTTTTTTTATATGTATAAACGTTTAGTTTTCATTTTGTCATAGCTTACTTCGGGACTGTTTAAACACATTATTTATGACAATATCTAACTTTGTTATTGTTTGTTTAAGCAAGAATTCTACACCAGTATAAAAATCGACCAGAAATTGTGAAACGTCCAAATAATCACTTAAAGCTCTTGGTTATATTTTCTGATAAAAACAGCTATATATCAAATGGTTTATAATAAACAAAAACCCTGATAGCTCACTATATGACACCTCAAACTTTTGACTGTGTTTCATCAATTATTATGGCATTGTTAACATAAGTTCGCACCTTCACAAATGGTATCATTGTTTCACGTTGACTGAATACTAACAATATAACATTGTTGTTGTTGTCATTACATTTTTGTTATGTTCTGTTTTTGTGTAGTTTTTTATATTTTAAAGACTACAAAAATAATAGAAGAAAAGGTAGGCTTAACGAGTGGGCCTAGTTTTGGAAATATTTTTAGCTCTAAGCCTACGAAAAATGTTGCTTGAAATGACCTATACCGTATTTTATCTTCATCACCCTGAGTTTTGTCCTTTTTTTTTTAATTGAGACGACACCACCAGAAGCTCAAAACTCTTTAGACTGAATTTTTATTCTGTACCTCGTGACGATTAATCAGAGCATTTTATTTATTGTCTATCCCTCATACATGCAAAATTGTGATAATTAATTTACACTGGAAATACGTATTAGCGTTGATATAAAAAAACACTCACCTCGTCCGTAAGCACTTTCAGAATTTTCTTTTTCTGCCAGAGGCAATGAATGTTTTCCATAACATCACATCAATCATGAGGAGTAGCAAGACGGACAGGAAGAACAGGAACATGTAAAATTAACAAGAATAAAGATATATCGGTGTCGAATAATAGTTTAAAACTAAATAAAATATACAATCAATAGTTTTAATAATAGATTACGCAGCAACAGTACGGCCGTTAAGTTACGTTGTTAAGGATATACTGAGATAACATTTTTACGTTGTTAAGGATAACCTGAGAAAACATTTTTTACGTTGTTTGTTTGTTTTTTAATTATGCACAAAGCTACACAAGGGCTATCTGTGCTCTGCCCACCACGGGTATCGAAACCCGGTTTCTAGCGTTGTAAGTCCGCAGACATACCGCTGTGCCACTGGGGGGCTTTACGTTGTTAAGGATAACCTGAGAAAATATTTTTTACGTTGTTAAGGATATACTAAGATAATATTTTTACGTTGTTAAGGATAAACTGAGAGAACAATTTTTTACGTTGTTAAAGATAAACTGAGAGAACAATTTTTTACGTTGTTAAGGATAAACTGAGAAAACATTTTTTTACGTTGTTAAGGATATACTAAGATAACATTTTTACGTTGTTAAGGATAAACTGAGAGAACAATTTTTTACGTTGTTAAAGATAAACTGAGAGAACAATTTTTTACGTTGTTAAGGATAAACTGAGAAAACATTTTTTACGTTGTTAAGGATAAACTGAGAGAACAATGTTTTACGTTGTTAATGATAAACTGAGAGAACATTTTTACGTTGTTAAGGATAAACTGAGAGAACAATTTTTTACGTTGTTAATGATAAACTGAGATAACATTTTTACGTTGTTAAGAACGTAAAAATGTTATATCAGTTTATCCTTAACAGCGTAAAAAAGGTTATCTCAGTATTTAGTTAAGGATAAACTGAGAAAACATTTTTTACGTTGTTAAGGATGAACTGAAAGAACAATTTTTTACGTTGTTAAGAATAAACGGAGAGAATTTTTTTTTACGTTGTTAAGGATATACTGAGAGAACAATGTTTTACGTTGTTAAGAATAAACGGAGAGAATTTTTTTTTACGTTGTTAAGGATATACTGAGAGAACAATGTTTTACGTTGTTATGGATATACTGAGAGAACAATGTTTTACGTTGTTAAGGATATACTGAGAGAACAATGTTTTACGTTGTTATGGATATACTGAGAGAACAATGTTTTACGTTGTTAAGAATAAACGGAGAGAACATTTTTTTAAGATTTGCAAAGCAGCGATAAATTAAAAAATCGTGGATTACGGGAACAAAAAGAAAACATGTAACCGTTAATCTAGAAAAATACGCTTTTTAATTGTATAATAAACTTTGGACACAGACTCCGTACCTAACATAAGGCCAATCAATGTCAAAATGTAGTTCTCATGCATTCCGTTCCACCGTAAGCCTTATATCGGCTCTGGTTGTTGCGTTGACTTGCTGATTTGCGTATTCAAATTTATCTTAATACATTGTAAGTTATTTTATGAAGAACAGATCTATATTTGATAGATTGTTTGGAATTAAGCACAATAGTACACAATAGGCTATCTGTGCTCTGCCCACTACGGGTATCGAAACCCGGTTTCTAGTGTTGTAAGTCCGCAAACATACCGCTGTGCCACTGGGGGGCTTCATAGATTGTTTAGACAGAGTATTCATGATGAAGTTTAGTTGAATGGACGGCAACCACCAGTTGTAGAAACACAAGTATAGAGGACGACGAAAGGCGGAAGACTTTAGAAACGTCGTCCTCTACACTTGTGTTTCTGCAACAGACAATCTCCATCTATTCAATTCAATTTCTTCAGATATATATATTACTTTGACCAGAAAACGTGAGCATGGGATAGGCACGAGACGTATCTATGTAGAAAATAGTTGAACGCAATAAGAAAGTGAAACGTTTTTGTTATTGTTCACGACACGTTTGTTGAGAGTTTTACAGGTGTTTCAGTTATACTCTTTTGTGTTTTCGCATTACACTTATGAACGCGTTTGAGAAAACGTAATTCATCAAACTTTTGAACAGTGCTTGCCCAACCTCGCCATGTTCTCCTTGTAACCTTATATGAGTAAGATATGGTTGTTATGGAAACAAATGTTTAATTAAACTGTTGAAAAGTACTCGTCTAACCTCGCTACGTCCTTCAAGAAGCCATAATATCTCAACAACAAAATATTAATTACCACAGAAATGGTTGTCGTGGAAACAAGCCTAAGTGGTAACTATAAATAGATCCAACTAATGAAGATCCACTACGGGATAAAGTTAATGCACGTCAGTTGCAAGTTAAATTAAACTACAAACCTGCCTTGTTTTAAAACGCGCGTATTATGTAGAATATGTATTTCAAAAAGTATCATCACTAATAGTAACACTACTCATAGTTAGCTGAGTATTTCAAAACGATCAGATCCCACTTATTGACTTCTGGTTCTCCAAGATGGAATCCTCACATTCACATCTTTTATCGTGCTTGCTGCTATACACAAGGTTTTTAAAATGTTTAGATTTTTTATTTATTAGAAAGCAAAGTGTAGGTACAGGGCTACCTGCGCTGGCCCTCTCTAATTTAGCAGTGATAGAATAGAGGGAAGGCAGCTAGTCAACATCACCCACCGCCAACTCTTGGACTACTTTTTACCATTGAATGGTGGGATTCACCGTAACATTATAATTGTCCCTCGGTTGAAAGGTCGAGCATGTTCGGAGACGGAATTTGAACCGTAACCCGCACATTTTCGAACCGATTTCCCTAACCACCAGGCCATGCTAGGCCTTTGAAGACACATTCTACGTATAACACCATTTAATTTTATCTTGGTTCTAGTTTCTAACGTTTTAAAAGCCTCTGTAGTATTCGTTATG
>NW_013667931.1:0-6540 GCF_000517525.1 Limulus polyphemus
CAATAGTCACATGACCTCGCTGACGCAACAGTGGTTTTAAATACACTTATTGTGTATAAAGAATTTGATAACCTGTTCACTTGAGTTTCTTCTTCCCTTGCTGTGGGTGTTTGATTTATGCTTTTCCTATCAGCCCTGAATCTGCGTCTGCGCAAGTAGTTAAAACTCACCTCTTGGACACTAATGTACCAGAATACCACAGATTAGATAAGTAGTGAAATTTTAGTGCCATGAACAAACTAATTATTATAATTGGGCTTCTCTTTCCTTTTGACTCTCTAGTAATGTACTGTTTGTAAAACTAGAAATGGAATGCTATCAGACTATGTAAAACTTATGGGGGAGAAGAGAAAGCTATGGTTAAAGTGAAGTCTTGATCTAAGAATGTGGCAAGGATTAGGAGAAGCATTAATTTAAACTCCGAGCTTTTGCCAGTGACGCTGAGAGCTATTATATCCGAACGATCCGTCCTCGAGACAGTGAGGTTGATGGGCAAATTGTTGGGTTATTCCGAGCGATCTTGACGCAACCTTTGATGGTGATTTGCTATGGCCTGGAGCATATTGACAGCAAAGTAGGGTCATGGTGACATCGATCAGCCCTAACACCACGAGACTTACTGGGGTGGCTTCTATGGAACACCAAGGTACTCTTTAACAAGTCCAGGCATCGCAAGGCACTGGCCTGAGCCACCCATTGTCGCGAAGTTACGTGATGTGTGCACTACATGTAGTTCAACACGTTTCATTAAGCGAGCAGGTGGCATCTTGCTACAATACAGCTGGATTAGGAATAAGTCAGGAATCTTTCAGGCTGGCAAGACATGCTGACGAATCTCCAAAACTGCACCAGACAGCCAAGGACACTGTGGGATCTAATGATGAAGTGCTGTACAACATGTTGTTTCATTACGATGGAGTCTTATAACACAGATTTATCCCATTGTGTACGTAGCTTGAGGACGTTACATTCTTCAGGATTTGCCTTTCTCTAGACTTCTAGGAGAATTCGGGGGACTCTACCAAATGTGCTCAGACTTGCAGTGGTAGAAAAGCTGGTAGCGTGTTCCTGTCGTCACAAGCATTTAATTAGGGAATTGATGTAAAATAGGTTAACTCACCAGTGTTTAATGAGGAGACAAGGGGAATTTGGACTGTTTCTTCAAATGTTTCAACAAATTATTGCTTGGAATGGATTGACTCAGGGACAGGCAGTCTACAAGATTCCATATTCAACGCCTTAGAGCACTTGGATGAGGAGCAACTTGACAATTGGGACATAGTTATCAATGAGTTGTGCTGAGAACTTAACCCTATGAAAAACAGAGCAATTCACATGCCCGAGGTCATAGCTTGAAGGCGAGAGCTCCATATATATTTGGTCACTTATGAGCATGTCTCCAATAGCACTGTCTGAGTGTAGGTGTTGTACCAAATCTAGGCTGTAACTTTGGCTATTTGACTATTCAGCTACTAGTCAGAATGATCATTGCTATGGTAACAGAAGTGACACTTGAAAGATGGAGTAATACAACCTTCATAAAACGATACTTCTCTTCAGTAACAATTGTCAGAAAGAAGGAAAGACTTCAGACAGGTAAGTGTGGTAATGTATGTCGACTCATTTCCTTGACTGTGCATAGATGAATGTCTGGATGCATTGGAAGTCAAGTGTTAGTCTAATACACTATATCTGACTTCTTGATAATAATAAGTTGAACTGGATGACAAAAATAGGCCTAAAACTGCTTTATACACTTGAGAAGGACTGTATGTATTCTGCATTGTGTCTTATGTAATGTATCTGTCGCTTTTGAGAATATGATGGAGTTTACATTTAGAGTACTGCAATGGATGAGATGTTTCATCTCTATGGATAACATACACGTCTTTGGTCACCTATTTTAAGCCACAACTAAAAGCCTGAGAATGGTATTTTCCATAGCTTTTTAGGTTTTGCATCTTACTTTCGATGATTTGTGACCAATTTCTTCATAATGGCTACACTACTGCTTGCATTGACTAAGGTTGCTACTCACACTTTCCGTGGACAGAATATATAACCCAATCCTTGAAGCATGTTTTAGTCAAAACACTGTGCTCCTTAGCGCCATACTGTAAAATAAAGAAATAACTGTTTGCAGTTTCAGTGTTTCTCAAACATTACTGCTACTACTTATATGGCAAGAAATTCACCACTTGAGTGGCCCATGTGTTACTGAAATAGCTAATGAACTTCAAAAATCTGGAAGGTATGATTTTGTATTAGATAATAATGTTGCAAGAGTAAAACTTCATTGTACAACATTACCTAGGTTTGCAGATAATGTTCATTTATTGAACGTTCAGTCCTCGGATAATATGCATTGGTTAAAAGCCATGGCAGCAGTAATGACGATCAACATATGAGAAATTGTCAGATTGATACCACAAATGACCATTCAGGAACTTTGGGAAAACTAGTGATATACCCAGGCTTAGCTTAGGCTCTATTTTAAATGCAACAAGATAGTGAATACCCACTGCAAATTGTCAAAACTACTATTGATGCACGTAAGATCAGCCGCTTGTTATATTGTTTATGAATGCAGGATGGTGTATTGTACTGATGTCATTAACACCGAGAAGTAGTAGTTAACCTACAATGCAGTTACTGGTCTCCATAGCTCTAAGGCAGGAAATAATTCAGACTTTGTAAAATGCAAAGACTAGATAGGACCAGGTAGTGCCACACATTATTGCAAACATACAAAAATGTTTTTGTTTGGTTGCATATACGTAAAAGTGTTGAGAAATAGTGAAAACAATGTGTACTTCTTGGTAGGGAAACTGGCTGTACCAGGGAATACTCAAATGGTTATTATTTATCAATTTACCCAAAGAGCTAACTCCAATGGCTAGTTTGCAGAATTTGTCGAGTGTTAAGTGTGATTAAAACGTGCACTTCACGATATCCTCGTCTGTTTTGATGGTTTAGCTGAATGGGTGATATAAACTGTCAAGTCAACAGTCAGCTGGTTGTTCTCTGAAACTCCTGTTGTTCAAGTAAGAAGTACAGATCCCTGGATGTATGGCTTCATACTCTGTGCAGATGTACTTCATTGTCTACAGGAATATTGGAATAGCTGTGTCTTTTACTAGTAAATGCACCTGAATTTGCACGTTAGCAAATGGCTAGAGTAGCCATAGTCAAAAGAGGTGTTAAGACAGAACAGTACCAGAACAAAGTTCATAACTGGTGGCTGGATATGGTTGTACTAAAATCTGCAGTTTGAAAGCAACTCAGTTCTGGCTGGACTGGCCTGTGTCTTGTTTGCCTACAGCTCAGTGAAGTGAATTTTGAGTTACAGTAGTATCACGCACTCACGATGCGTCAAACATGTTATCAAGATTGATTCTTCCTGGACCAGAGAGGTGTCAGTGATATCCACTTATTTTTCTCTCTCACAGAGAAAGTGCTTAACCAAATTATACAAACTCCAAACACAGAACAAAACTATTAAATAACATCTATTTTTGGCTTTGAAATTTCATATAATTTTATTTCATTTTCTATATTTTTTGTGTTATGAAATTCTCGAAATTTTGTACCGAGCCACGCTTTTAAAAAACATTAAAAATACTCCCTCTCATCTCAGGATTAAGTGTTGCTGTTGATCAGAAAGTTATATTTTATATATCTATCCCCCTCCCCAGTGGCACACAGCGGTATGTCTGCGGACTTACAACGCTACAAACCGAGTTTCGATACCCGTGGTGGGCAGAGCACAGATAGCCCATTGTGTAGCTTTGTGCATAATTACAAACAAACAATTATATATCTAATCAGGTTTGAATTGATTGATATTGATTAAAATATTCCATTGATACTTTATTTCGGCAATTGTAGTATTCACCATTTCTGGTTATAAATCGTAAAAAAACACTGCATAAAGCGACGAAGATTTATCAGTGACTTAGGACCCGACTTTATATATATATATAGTTGTGTCATGCCAGACAAGGTAACAATATACTGTGTTGAAATCAATTTATATTTATTAATTATAATTTACTGTTTAAATATGATAAATTTATCAATTATTCAATAAATAAGGATTTAAGTCATTGGAATATTTTGCCATCGCCTACCGTATTCTTAAGCCTAACTAAGCTTACCCACTGTCTTGTCATAGAAGAAAATTTTCATAGCTTTTAAGCTACTATATTTAACAAGAAAATATTTTCAAGAACGAAATAAACATCTAAAGAAAGTATAAAAAATCTCAGACCTGTGGCGAGTTCCTAAGTCTTCTACACTTTCCTTTACATTCTTGTCACTTTCCAACTTATTTTTCGAAGCTGAACTTCATTTCTAGTTGTTCAGATTATATACTTTGAGATCATAAAAAGAGGGGGAAGGAAAAGCTGTACTAATAAAAGCAGTCTAAGAGAAGGAAGATCAAGTGAGAAATAAAACATGGATAATCATATTCTAAAGGAATGATATCTTAGCAAATATATACATATGCTTTGATATGGGCAGAAAATTTCTAGAAAATCGATATGTGAGTTCTTTATAGGCGATGTTCTTTGGAACTATGCACAAGTGTAAGTTTGAACATTTCAAATTTTCCTTTATGAATTACAGTACTTTAAAAATGACAGAATATTAAATCTAAAATATTTTTGAGTTAAAATTGTTCAAATATAGTTAGAATTATTATTTTCATTATCATTTTAAAATTTGATATGCAGGTGTGCACTCAACACACGAAAGGTGGTTACTGATTGTAATAGGGTTAAACTCTACATCACTGACAAATTTCTGGAGAACTGGGTAGTCCAGGAATTAGAGGTGGATGAACGAATTACTTCTGGTGACGAGAGCATAGTGTTATATGATTTTATCTCAGATGACGATGAGGAAGACATTGATACTACATACCTAGTCCTTCGTGAAAAGCCATATGAGGCAATGGCGGTGGAGGAGTGATCTATCTGTCCTGATGATTAGCTGAGTCACTGCCACCGACCTTCTAATAATTGTGGCTTGGACTAACTGTTTAAAACAGCTGTTAGGACAGTTGGTTGGTGGTAAAATTCATAACTGAAAGGGAGATGTCGATTAAATGTCTATTTAATTCGGTTTTAGTTAATTACAGCAGAGAAGATCATATGAAACTTGCTAGGTAAACAGGGCAACTGAGGTTCTTTTGTGAAAAATCCTATGGAAAGTTACAATTGGATAAGTTAGGTTCAAAAGGTAACAGGGACGGCTCTAGAAATAATCTTTAGGAGAGTTCAACTTCTTAAATGTGGAGGCAAGGCAAAATTTGTCCTTGATATGCTCTGACAACCCAGCACAGTCTCATTTTTTGATTTTGTAGCACTATCATGATTGAGCTACAATATAAATACAATGCTATCGAAGCTGAGTATATACATTCTACTTTATTCTTGTGAGTTTGTTTATGGGAAATACCTTTAATTGGCATCTATACAATCCACATGATGGGCTTAAAAAGTGGGAGGGCTTAAGTCTCTCGCAAGCCTTGTAGCAGAACCTCCCCCGTCTGTTAATAATGACGAGGGATTCTGGCAAATGTGCTGAAAATACTTTGCGCTCCTTACTTTCAAAGCACTCAAATTAAGTTTCGTGGAAAATGTTCGTGGACATTTCCCTGTAAAACTGATCAAGTAAATTCATGATCCTACACATAAATTGATATGACTTTATGGTTTATACCTGTCTTCCTTAAGTGGAGTAAAGGAGTTTACCCTAAAACAGTACGAGAATTGTTTGTTTTAAGTTAAACACGGAGCCACACGATGGGCTATCTGTACTATCGAAACCCGGTTTCTAGCGTTGTAAGTCCACATATACCGCTGTGCCACTGGGGGCCACGAGAAATGAATACAGACTGTATAAATCAAGCTAAGAGTTATCAATTTGCTAGATCGTTGTCTTAGTTATTATTCATATTTATCAGATTATGTTTAAAATATTAGAAGGCAGGATGGAGTTTTAAATAGATTACAAATCTTTCATTGTCCATACGCATATGCTTAAAACCTTCTCCAGTCACGGAAGGAATGTATAGCACAAACAGCCATGAGACTGGCTTCATCATCCCTCCACCAGAATATCTCATGTCCGATGTCTTGTGTATCTTCATGGTCTGATAATGGTGTGTGTGTATGGGTGAGAGAGAGCAGCACCAACTGTGTCCTTCATGACATGATGTCAAAGAGACATCCAGCAACATCTATAAAATTTGGACTCCCAAAGCTTTTCTCACTTGGGAATAAAAGAAAAGAAAAGAAAAATAAAAGAAACAAATAATTTAGCAAAACGGCCTTTTGCTGCAAAAGTTGACTTTTGCACTTGCCATCCTGTTGCTACGTGTGCATGTCTACCATAGTTGAAATAGCAACTATACACCTGGAAAAAAGTTAAGCACCCCCAAATATTTTTCAGGATTGCTTATTGAAAATAAGGTTTAATTTTCATGATGTTGAGCAATGTTCATAATTTCAAACATAATTAAAAGGATGTGAG
>NW_013667931.1:7446-12425 GCF_000517525.1 Limulus polyphemus
TTATGAACATTGCTCAACATCATGAAAATTAAACCTTATTTTCAATAAGCAATCCTGAAAAATATTTGGGGGTGCTTAACTTTTTTCCAGGAGTATAGTTGCAGCATTCTATAATTATTTTAAAATATGTTATTATTCAGATATTTTTTTCTCAATTTCCATGCTGTTTATGCATCAGTTAATCCCATCTATGTTGCCAGATGCCCCAAAGCTATAAACACATTGTAATCCTTTCACAGAGATACATTCTGCAACTGAAATCTCAAGTTAGTATGGTTGCATTTCTGTATGAGTCTTCTACAAAGGTAGCCTGTTCAAATAGTTGATACAAAAACTTTTACAAACCACCTTGGGATGGTTTGGATTTTACACCTAGACACGAATTTGAAGTATGCAAACTAATCAGGTGTGGGATACAACAATGAGTATTTTACTTGACTATAAAAGTGGAATATCCACTTTTGTGTTTTAGCCTTGACTTCTTCCTGTCTCTGTTTGGAAAAGTTTATTTACTCCCGAAGCCAATTAGGTTTCTAACAAAGAAAACACTGTCCAACAAATGTAAATTTACGACTACATTTATCGTTGAATTCATCGCCAACAAGTCACAGACACCTAGGAGAATCCTAATCCAAACAACAGCACAGTATATATTTATTCTTTTAAGAAGTATAAGTAAAAACCTTTTATTTTGACAAATTGAAAAAAAAAATTAAAATACTGACAATTGGTGAGCCACAGCCAGGATTATACAGTGGTAAACGGCGATAGAAGAAAACGTGAACGACAGCGGAAACAAGTAGGCCTATATACGCACAACTAGCAGTAAAGAAAATAATGTAAAGATTACGATTGCGCTATACAACCATGTCAGGTGATTTTGATAAATGGATTACGTCTCTGTTCGTTAATTAATTTTCCGTAACTTCGTTCCGACGAAACTTTAGCGACACAAGTCCTTTCTTAAATAAAACTGGTTTATTCTTTCCGAATACAACTTTATGATACACTTAATTTCAACAGTCGCGCTATAATTCTCAACGAACGTTAACTTCAACAATACTTTCTGACTGCAGTTCAATTACTCACTACCTACACAAATTGTCCCGTCACGTTGTGAGCGTCTTATATATATATATACCATACTAACATATATCTAGTAAATGCTAGGGCATTCACGAAGGAACAGGATACTTCTAGAAAATAGGTGGCGTGACACTAGTCACGTGACCTCGCTGACGCAACAGGTAGAAAGAGGATCTCATCTTAGGTTAAAAGTCAATGAACTACGAGAGTTTGTTAAATAACAACAATAACTAGAGAGAGAATGGTGGAAGAAAGACTAAAAGAAGAAAAAGAAAGAAAAATTGAAAGAAGAAAATGAGAGAAGAGAAACGCTGGAAATAGAGTGGAAAAGAATAAGATCACAAATTGAAAAAGAAGAAAAAGAGAGGGAAGAGAGACTAGAAATGGAAAGAATAAGAGCACAAATTGAGATAATAAAATTCACCCAACTGAAAGAAGAATGACCCACGAATGACAATGGAGTCAGGGCCAGCCGACCTAAGTTGTCCAAATTTGATGATCATAAAGATGGCATGGATGATTTCCTGGAGAGATATGAAAAACTCGCCCAAACTCAGAACTGGAACAAAGGCGACTGGGCACTCTGTCTCAGCCCACTTCTCACAGGTAAAGGACTACAGAAAATGCCATGGATTATGACAAATTACAAGTGGCTTTACAGAAACGATATGAACTTACTGAAGAAGGTTTTCGTCGGAAGTTCAGAGGAGTCAAACCCGACACTAGAGAAACGTTATTTCAGTTTGTGGCACGTCTGCAGCGATATTTCACCAGATGGACTAACATGGCCACGTGTGAAAATAGTTTTGAGAGACTGGCAGATCTATTAGTACGTGAACAGTTCAAGACCACATGTTCAACTGATATGTCCCTATTCCTAATAGAGAGAGCATCAAAAGACGTAGACGTGATGATCAAGCTGAAAGAACAGTATATGGAAGCCCATGGAGGTAGCATAACTGACAAGTCCAAGAATATCCAGTTAAATTTGAAACCAATAATGGCTGACAAGAAGCAGGAATTTACAAAAGGTGACAGGAGGTTAATAGACAGAAGGGAGAAGAGATGCTATGTTTGTTATAAAATCTTACACATTGCAAAGGACTGCAAGTCCATTACCAGCAAACAATGGCAGAAACCTCAATATTAAGTAGCTGGAGCTATTTACAAAGACAGTGCTGGTAAGAAACAAGAATAGAGTGACTGGCACTATGGATGCTGCTGCCAGAAGAAAGAGAATCAAGACTACTTGTCAAATTCAATACAAGAAATCATGATTAATCAGTGCATGACTAATGGACAGCTCAAGTTAGCAAATGGATCAACAGTGCCAATAATGATGGGAGCATGTGACAAATATCAAGAGGTACCAACAAATAATAATATGCCAACATGTGAAGGCTATATTGGGAACAAGAAAGTGAAGGTTCTACGAGACACTGGGTGCAGTAGTGCAGCAGTGAGAACCAGTCTAGTATCCGATGATCAGATGACAGGCAAGGTACGGCTGTGTGTGCTAATTGATGGGACAGTGAGAAAGTTTCTCATAGGAAAAAATAAAGGTGGATACTCCATATTATGTAGGAGACCTTGAGGGCAGTGTATCAAGGAACCAATACGTGACTTGGTGATAGGAAACATACCAGGTAGTAGCAGTTTGGAGGAACTAGACAGAAAGAAGCTTGATGAAGCATCTCTGTCACTATCAGAGCTCAAGTAAAGAAAAGCAAAGAAGACATCAAGCCCCTGCAGGTGTCAAAAGGCGACATCCCGAATTTAGGTTTGCAGGTACTGAAGGAAGCACAGAAAAAAGACCCTTCACTGCAGAAACTTTGGGACAGTGCATGGGAGAAAGTCTAGCACAAGACAAAGGGGAAAGATATTTATAGAATAGAGGACTGGAAGGGAGTGTTATATCAAATCTATCAAGGCAGTTATGCTGGGGAAGTTAAGCAGATCATTGTACCAACAGAATACCGGACTCAAATGATGAAGTTGGCTCATGAATCAATTGTGGGAGGACACCTAGGAACAAAGAAAATGGCAGACAGAATCACCAGTAGCTTCCATTGGCCGTGAATCATCAGAGATATGAATCAATTCTGCAGGTCATGTGACTATATTTTAAAATTCTGACAGTATTTTATATGATGACACAGTCTGAATTTTTTTTAATAGAAACTCTGCTTAAGAGGGTCGAACCAGACTTTTAAATACCTAAATACAATAATATTAACAAAGTCAGGCTACTCACGGCACGCACCTCGCATACAGACCTACAACCATACAAGTTAAAGCATAGGTGCGGTGAAGTCCTTGGCCATCACATGAACCGTCGTAGAAAAGAAAAAAAAACAACTGTTTTTCGGGACATTACGAGTGAGAAGAGAACACGCTTAATTACCAATTTTTAAATCCTAATCCTGTATACACTTAAAGCAAGGAGAAGTTGTTTATTTGAACGACTCTCTGCATCCAAACTAAACTGACAGAAAACAGAAATTAAAAAACAAACTGATATATTAACCGAGGGGCTAGCAAATACATGGCACTGTCTTTTGCCACAACGTGATATTAATTCCCGGTGATAATTTAAAAACAATAACATAAACTGTTGTATGCTCTACAAATGGAATTTAAAAAGTAAGTATTATCCTTTCTGAATCTTGTAAATTAAGAAAGATAAAAGTGTGAATTTCTAAAGTGATTGTATGCTGCTACTCCTTATTAACTTGTTTGTTTTGAATTTCGCGCAAAGCAACATGAGGGCTATCTGCGCTAGCCGTCTCTAATTTAGCAGTGAAAGACTAGAGGGAAGGAAGATAGTCATCACCACCCATCTCCAACTCTTGGGTTACTCTTTTACCAACGAATAGTGGGATTAACCGTCACATTATGACGCCCTCACGGTTGAAAGCATGTTTGGTGGGACGGAGACTCGAACCCGCAACCCTCAGATTGCGAGTCGAGCGCCGTAACCACCTGGCTATGCCGAGCCTCAGTAAAGAGTGTCTATCAGTTTATCTATATGTTATCTATATAATACAGTTGGATTAAATGCTCAAGAACATAAAATTATTTTCGTTACGTCTCAGAATTGCTTTGATTATACGTATATAAGACGTACTGAAGAAAGATTGCACAGACTGTTGGATATTTTACATATTAAATATCGTGAAACAGATTATTATAATATTTCTCATAGCTGAAAAGTTCGTAAACATCAAACTAGCGAGAATGATTAAACAACTAAAGTATAAATAGAAAACAATGAATTATTATTAGAAATGATAATTTAATCTGAACATAAATACAACAAATTATCATAATTTCCTATATTTCGTGTTCGCCTCTCCACGTAAACCCGCGCCATCTGTCGACAATATTATATTATAAAGAGCTTTAAATTACTAAACGACTAAAAAATACAAATTAATTTAAAAAAAAAAGACGAAAAAGTTTATTTATGTAGGTAGCTCTATCTATCTAACTAAGAGATTACGCTATTACCGAACATACAATTCTATTGCTTAACTATACATAATAATAGCCCATTAATAAGAAATGCAGTCGAAGACATTCTTCCAGTGATGTATAAACCAGATAGTTTACAATATATATTTTATTTTTGTACATTGTTTGGTAATTCTGCATTTCATGGCTATTGAGTCGCTTTATAATATTAATGCTTATTCATGTAAGATGATATTAGGTAAATCACCACACCTTTCAATTCTAAGATGGGCATATTTAAAAAAAATGTTTGAAATTTGTGACACTCTTGTTACACCTTGAAATCATCTTATTTGAAAGCTCTTTCTGAATTTTTTTGACAAAAAAAAGGCCAGAAGTTTGAATGGACAGTTTCTTGCCAGCATGCTTTCAAGACATTG
>NW_013667931.1:13369-15487 GCF_000517525.1 Limulus polyphemus
TGGAAGAATGGTGCAGAACCTGCAGTACATGTTGTGCTAATAGAGACGTGCTAAGGGACGTGCTATTAGTGATTTCTTCTTCAGGTTTGGTCTGCTATACAAACTGCATTCTGAACAAGGCCGTAATTTTGAATCAGCTGTGTTCCATGAATGCTGCAAGTTGTTTGGCATACGAAAGACCAGGATAACGCCACTTCACCCACAGTCTGATGGGATGGTAGAAAAGTACAATTGGACACTGGGATAGGAATTAGCAAAGTTTTGTAATAGCTGCCAAGATGACTGGGATGTCTTACTCCCTCCTGTTGATGGCCTATAGAACAGCAGAGCATGAAGCCACTGAGTACACTCCAGCAAAGCTGATGTTTGGTCGGAAACATTGGTTGCCAGTGGACCTGATAACAGGACGCCCACCTTACGAAGAGTTGCCTGAAAATGTGTCAGAGTTCGTGAAAGTGTTATCTGAAAGGATGGATGATATTCATCATCAAGTGATTTCAAACTTAAAAACATCTGCTGATTCCACAAAGCTATGTTATGTGATCTATTGAAGTCAGCTTTGTACCAAGAGACAAGGTGTGGTTGTATAATCCCAGGAAGACCAAAGGGAAGTCTCCTAAGTTGTCTTTTACATGAGAAGACCCATATGACATAGTGGATAGTCTCTCAGACGTGACTTTCCGAATAAAATGTGGTCGGTGAGGTAAGCCGAAGGTGGCGCATGCCAACAGGCTTTGGCATTATCATGGTCCAGGATATTTCAGTTGGGACGAAATGAACAACAGAACAAATGACGCTGCTGAAGACATGGAACCTGAAAAAGCCACTGTTGGAGAAGAAACTCTACCCGGTTTTTAGAAGGAAAACAGTGAAGCCATTAATGAAATTACTACCACTAATGTGACTGCTACCAATAATGGGACATTTCCTGATGGAGCAGATGAATCCCACGTAAAGCAGAAGCCAAAAAGATGAAGACCAGTACGGAAGAAGAAACGTCCTGTAAAATTAAGAGACTTTGTTGTATTTTAATTTTGTGTTTGTAAATTCTGTACATTTAGTTAAGTTATTGTTAATCGCTGTGATTTATAGCATGTATTATAAAAGTCGTTTAGTTGAAAGGGACGAGAAACGTACCGACTGTGGAATTACTGCATACTAAAAATTTGTATCGAGAAAGAATAAACTGGTTTAATCAAGAAAGGACTTGTATCATTGAAGTTCCTCGGAAAGAATTTCTACTAGAAATTTACAAACAGGCAGATAAGCAACAATATGTATTTGTTACTTTATAGACTTAATAGATATTTGTTGTTACTTTATAGATTTAATAGATATTTGTTGTGACTTTATAGATTTAATAGATATTTGTTGTTACTTTATTAACGTTTTTACGCTTATACTGTGAGGTAAAAATGGCTGGTGCTATGATTTTTGTCTGCTTTATTAACTCGTTGCTGTCCTAATTTAGGATCTTCTTTTTAATAAATTCTTGAAAATGTTAAAAAAGAGAGAGAGAATGTGTTAGCGCCAGTATTGTTATGTAAAACTGAAATTTCTAGAAAACCTCCACACGCCTATAAATATAACCAACACGACGTGCCAAAAAAAGGGAGTATCTGTTATTAGTTTGCTATAGTCGGTGTACTACAAACTTTTGGAAGCTGTAACTGTGATTATTATAACGCTTATCAATCGGAAAATTTCAGATACTTGACCAGGAGCACTTACAAAATTCGAACATTACAACTCATTTAACTTCAGTGGATTCTTATATGACATTAGTATTTTTACGAAAACATTACATAACGTCACGGTGGAAAACCCGGTGTGTGTGGCTGATAAATAACGAAGGGCAAAGTTAGCTAGCTTCCCGTTAAGTGAATTATACCTACGTCAACTCGTAATCAACTCGCTCATCGTGAACCCTCGATAAGATATCGAAGTGCCAGACTAAAAGGAATACTTTATATTGCTTGTAAGTTTGTGAAACTTTTGTTTATAAAATCATTCTTTGTAATAACTAAAAGGAATACTTTATATTGCTTGTAAGTTTGTGAAACTTTTGTTTATAAAATCATTCTTTGTAATAACTAAAAGGAATACTTTATATTGCTT
>NW_013667931.1:15723-24327 GCF_000517525.1 Limulus polyphemus
CAATCTTGTTGGCAAATATCATAAACTGACTATATATCAGCATATATTTAAATATTAAATCCAAAATACAATTTAACTACTAAATTTGAATTACCAGTTAACTCAATTTCAGACCATTTGAAATTCTAATACCTAACATAGTAAAAAAAACAACAATCAAAGATGACGAATGCACAAACACATCACAACCTTAGAACTCTTATTCATGAAACAGATCTGGCAAAGATTTGGTAAAATACGTACTGAAGCAGTTTTTAACGAGATTGGGAAAGGACAACTGTTACATAATAAATAACGCCATATCTCCCAGAACGCATGCGTTATTCATGCCATTGGTCATTCCACCAACAAAAAAGCGGGGTATATCCTCTGATTGTCACAAAAACTCGCCACATAGATGAAATGCTATAAGAGATTCATAATTCTACAACGACCACTTCCATCCAAAATCTTTAAGTGATACCAAAGTGAGCACGACCCATAAGAATAAGTGGCTAAGGTAACCACAAACTAATCCCACTCCAATGCCATCTTTGTTGTTAAATATATACACAGAACCATACGAATGAATGTACGGAAATGTTTTTAAATTTTAAGGGAACAAGTAACATTCATTTGTCTAAACCGCATGCAACATCACTGAGGAATTACTGACATTATGTCTTTAACTAAAACTATATTAGTAGTGACAAGAGATGAGGTGGTAACTTCAATCAGCTTGCTGGAGCACTAAAATCATGACATGGTTAGTAGCTGTAGTGACTCTGCCAGCGATGCAATGTGTGTCAGACCTACTTTACAGGAAGCTACAATAGATGGTGTTACTCTTATACACCATATAGTGGCTATTTAGCCTGAATGGTTGATAATGGAGCAGCAAATATATCTTGAATCTTCTGCTTCAGCTGTACCAATTGAGCAAATAGGAAGAGAAGCTTTTCATACCTTTTATCATGTATAAAATGTAATTGACAAATTACTGGAATGTCAACGAGTCCAATTATATGCTCATTCATAAAGCATAAACCTTTAAAACAGTCAGAGTCCATAGTCAAAGCATCAAAATATCCCATCTCTGTCTACTCTGATGTTTTCCGATACATGGAGTTCTCACACACCACTGTATAGGGTCTGCTTAGCAGGAGGTCCAACAAATTTTATGTTACAGAGTATGAGTTCGTTACTTTCCGAACTCTAACTGACCCTATACAAGAACCCCCCCCCCCCCATCTGCCAAATATACCAAATGGCAGAAAATAAAGTCATGGGAGACATCAGCTCTGACTATTGGTAGATTTAATAGTTTCAACTAGCAAGTCTCAGATCACATCTGACTACTGATTTGGGAGAGAATAGCTGTCTGTCTGTCTGGCCATTTAGGTGTGATTGTTGATTCAATCTCTGTAAGCCTGAGTATGATTTGGTACGAGCCTATTAAAGTACATGGATAAAATTCGCATTTACATTCGTATTTTGTATTTTTGGCAAGGCTAACTGTCAGTGTCCATAATTTTGAACTACTGACCTGAGAGAGGGCAGCCAGCCAGCAGCACCCTACCACCCACCATGGAAATGACTATCATTCTTAAAATACACCCACAGCTTAAAATGCAGGAAATATTTCTTGGTATTGCACAGGTTCGATCCCGCCTTACCAGCTCCAAAATCTAGTGCTCTGCCACAGGACCAGTCTATGTCCCTCATGATTAAAAGGTAGAAATTTTAGTTGATACTGGAGGACCTGGAGTTCTGCTCAGTTTTATGATGTATCAGGCCAGTGACGTACACGGGGATGGAGTGGGTGAACCCAAGCCCCTTCCTTCCTGTCCCTATGCCTGAAAGTGCCATTTTTTCTATCATAAGAATTGTCAACAACTACAAAAAGATACACCTGATTTCACACTTTGCTTGCTGTGAGTTATTAGGAAATAAAAAGACTTCAGCTCTAAAATGAATGGAGCCCAGGGACTTGTAGAATTTTACAGTAAAAAAATAAAATAATTAAATGCTATTAAGTGTTAATGTGCAATAATTCACTGTTTAGTTTTAGATCGTAAAAATGTTTATAAGACCAATTAAATAGGGATAAAAGAAGATATGTTTGCTTCTACGGAGTTTACCCTATGTGTATCAGAGATAACCCTCAGTTTCTGTAGTCTTCTCTATTACCCCCCTCCCCCTCAAGAAATTGCTTGGAAAGTGCTCTTTTTTGTCAATGAGCCCCTGGCTTGTTAAGAAGCAAAATATATTGCAGTTATGGTTTGCCGGAATGGTTGTTGGTATGGTTAGTAAAAGAAAAATGACAAAAACTAACCATGCACTACATTAATATGCTAATGCACAACAAATACCACATTTAAAATCACTGGCTGAAGATTTCATAGACAATTTGAACTTTTATCAGCAGAGAGAACTTGGTAAATTTCTGACAGAGGTCACTGATGGCCAGGTTGTTGGCGTTATATATATACTGCATATACGTGTCTTTTAAAGCAACCACCATGTAGACTTCTTTTGAAGATCAAGGATATATCCATTACTGAGATAAACTGGATAGTGGAGGGTGGAATGAGTCAATCAAACTTTCAGAGTGTTCCTGATCGTCACCAGCAGTAATGAAAGTATTCCAAGGTTCTGTGTGGACTTCAGGTAGGTAAAGGCAGTAACATACATCAGTGCATTTCATTGCTATACGTGGATGAATGTCTGAATGCACTGAAAGAATCCTACTGGTTTAGTGTATTAGACCACAGTTTAGGCCATTGGCAAGTTGAACTAGACCACAAAAGTAAAGCCAACACTATTTCCAGCACTTGAGAATGCTTGTATGTAATCAATGTTGTTCCATTTAGTCTATGTAATGCACCAACTACGTTTGAACGGCTGATGAAACTCTCATTACATGACTTGCAATAGGAATGATATTTTATATATGTTGGCGATATTCTTGTGTTTTATTACACAGTTACAGTCGCATAGGAAAAACCTGAGTATTCTACTTCAGTACAAATACAAGTAGGTCTGAAAATGAAGCCAGGGAAATATTCTTTCATGTGAATGCACTTAGAATTTTTCAGACATATATATCATATAAAATGGAGTGCATCCAGATCCTGCTAAAATAAAGGTAGTGGTAAACTGGCCCAAACTTATAAAAAAAAGTCTGCAACTTTCTTGATATTAGCATTTATTTATGACCAATTTTTCTACTTTACCAGTGCCACTTTTGGCATTATATAAGGTCAAAGTCTACTTTAGACAGACTGGAGAGTAGGCAAAGTCATTACAGTAATTAAAGTCTGCTTTGGTCGATGAATTAGTGTTATCTTATTCAAAAGGAGATGCTTCATTCATCCTGGTTATGAATAGCAGTAACAGTGGAACCAGAATAGTGTTATTGCAAGTATAGTGTGAAGCATGTTATAGCATACGTGAGCCGAATGCTGTTACTACTCAACATAAAAAAAGACGTTTGGAGTTATAGTATTTGCCATTTACTCTCACTACTCTGTTCCCTTTAGAGACTTTACTGCTAGAGTAAATCATGTACTACTGAAGTGCCCTATGTAGATTAGTGAACCAGAAGGTATAGTTGCATTTTGGGTATAATGTTGCAAGAGCACAGCTTCATTGTACGATATATAAAGGTAAGAGAGGAGCAGTTGAAAGGCCTAGATCTAGTTTGAACATTACTTAAGCACAGTGAAGTACCAAATTGCAGACTGGTCAGCATAGCAAGGAAGAAAATAACCTATAGCTGTTAGTTAAACAATTGACTTTACCTGTGATGAAGATAGTGGTTTCAAAATTTCTGAATATTACATGATATACGGATCAGGGGACATCAGTAAATGTCACAGACATTTTGTGGAAACATTTTTTACTGGTAGAATTCCTGCTGAACTGTAAGTACTTCACTGCTTAAAGAAATAATTATCCAAACCAGAGAAAACTACAAAAGCACGATGTGAGTTCTTTCTATACAAATAATAAACCTAAATACTACCAAACTCCTGCATAAACGTATAACAATAGTCGTTTCATTCTGGTGGTAATTAATTACTCCATTAGGTTAGTTGAAGCATACACAATGGCTGATGCATAGGATCAAAGAGTTATGAACAAGTCAGCCAAATTGTAGACAATTAATTTCAAAATACCAGAGGAGATGCATACTGATCAACGAACAAACTGTTTGCTAGGGTGTAGTGAAGACTCGTACTTTACCTTATTATCCTCAGCCTGATAGTTTGGCTGAGTAGATATTCTAGCTGTGAAATGTGTGCTTTCCAACATTGTTAGCTCAGATCAAAGTGATTGGGATGACTATCTACCAAAAGTAATGATTGTCACCACACAGTTCTTTGGTTATTCTCCAACGATTCTAGTTAATGTTTGAAAGAGAAGTCAAATTGGCAGCAGATTGTTACTACCTGCTGAATAGTTGACATTTTTTTCACAAACATTATGTGAAATGGTTAGAATCTATGTTAGTAGACGAATACGAGTTAACTCCTCAACAGATAGAGCACATGTCTGAATAATAGAAGGGGATCCATGATAATATGGTGAAAGAATAACATTTTAAATAAGGAGTTCTAAATCACGTAGAACACGTTGATAAACTGAAATTGTACAGCATTGATAAATCTCTTCAAGCCTGGCTTGACCAGGAAGCCACTGTCAATACAACTCTGGTGTAGTAGAGGAGGAAAAATAGTCAGTGGAAGAAGAGGAGCCATAAAAATGACTAACACTTTTGGATAGCCAATCATAGTGATGGCGTCGACCTCAAAAATGCTACAGCTAGGAGTAAGAGACAAATTACCAGTTATAATAGTGTTTTGTGATCTTCAATCCATGTGGCTATTATATAATCAGCTGAAAGTAGCCACAACTTCTACTTTCTGAGCTGTGCCCCCAAGTGGTACAGCAGTATGTCTGCGGATTTATACTGCTATAAACCCGTGGAGGGCAGAGAGCAGATAGCTCTTTGTGTAGCTTTGTGCTTAATAACAATAACAACAACATTCTGAGCTGTTGGTTGAAATTTTATGGTAAAATACCTGCCAGTTGTCATTTATACTAGCCAATTGGTTAAATGAGTGATGAGAACTAGTGAGCTGAAAACGTTAGTGACTAACAAGCTGCAAATAAGAGCTAAGATACCTAGAACATTACTGACACTGTACAAATTAATATTACTCTTGTGTTCATGATCCGAGATCAAGAGTTTGTTTTATTTTGAATTTCGCGCAAAGCTACATGAGGGATATCTGCGCTAGCCGTCCCTAATTTAGCAGTGTAAGACTATAGGGAAGGCAGATAGTCATCACTACTCACCGCCAACTCCTGGGCTACTATTTTATCTACGAATAGTGGGATTGATCGTCACAGTATAATGCCCCCACCACTGAAAGGGCGAACATGTTTGGTGGGACGGGGATAAGATCAAGAGAGTAACTTAGGTACACATATACGTATATATTGGGCAACTTATGATTCTGATCCCAAATGATATCCGCCAATAAGAGTATCCTAGAGTGGACACAAGAATATGCTTGCGTATGGAAAGTTCGTCATATATGTGCAGTGAAGATCAGGTTGATGAAAAAATAAGACTGCATATGGAAAATTATTCATGCATACGCAATGAAGAAAAAAAAAAGGAACACCATAGTACATGATAGCACCGTAAACTAATATTAATTTTTGCTAGAAAGAAGAAAATAGTGATAGTGGTATTTACTGTTCTGTGGAATTTTCAGCTCGCGGATTTCTTTCAGAGTAGTCAGTAAGAACTCAATAACTGGAGGTTCAAAGGATACTTAGTTAAAGAATATGTGTCTATTTGTCTCTCTGAACTCTGGGTTAATCAGGAAGTAACAGTCGAATCATGGAATATGTACAAGAACAATCTTTATTCACAAATACAACAACACATTCACAGATAAAACAGTAAATAGAAGCAAGTGTAACTGTTGTGGTTGTGTTGAAGTGGTGAGAGAGAGAGAAAAGAAGTGAAACCTCAGTGAACTCTCTCTCAATAGTCCAGTGTATGCCCCTCTGTAAGCTAAAACTAGAGCCATGTAATATTAAGTTAAACCCAAAGTTAAGTTAAAATAAAACTCACACCGTGAGTTAAAATAAAGTACTCTGCTAAAACTCTAAAACAAAGTGAAGAATATCTTACCGGTATCTCAATCTTGTTATGTTATATATAGAAAATCAAAGTAAATTTAAAGGGTTTGTACAATAAACACTATTCAGTACGTAACCACTGGCCACTCATGCTGGGGTGGATGAAACACTGTGCTATTACCTGATTCACTGACAGGAAAGACAGTTTGCTATACCTTAACGTCATGCATTATTTTACCCGCAAGAGATTTGGTTAAACGCCAGTTAGCAGGTGAGAAGGTCCCAAAGAAACCTAGTGAGAAGCAAAGTTAAGAAGCGTCTACTTGAATAACTTTCCGCATTCAAATTGAACTGAGAATAAAATACAGAAATTTTGAAAACATTTGAATATTAACTGAGGGAGAAGGAAACATATGGTACTACCCTCTTGAGAAATATGTTTACTTTATAGTACTAACCTCTTGAGAAATATGTTTACTTTATAGTACTAACCTCTTGAGAAATATGTTTACTTTATGGTACTACCCTCTTGAGAAATATGTTTACTTTATAATACTACCCTCTTGAGAAATATGTTTACTTTATGGTACTACCCTCTTGAGAAATATGTTTACTTTATGGTACTACCCTCTTGTGAAATATGCTTACTTTATAATACTACCCTCTTGAGAAATATGTTTACTTTATGGTACTACCCTCTTGAGAAATATGTTTACTTTATGGTACTACCCTCTTGTGAAATATTCTTACTTTATAATACTACCCTCTTGAGAAATATGTTTACTTTATGGTACACTGTCTTGAGAAATATGTTTATTTTATTTTGTGTTAAGAGTGATGCATGTATATGTCCATCGATGGCAGTTGTTGTTGTTTGTTGTTTTTATAGCACAAAGCTACACATTGGATTATATGCGCTCTGTTCATCTCAGTGACTTACCACTCACCCACCGGTGGATTGATACTAGTGGTTTAATTAGGTTTTGAAGGAGATGAGAGGGAACTATCTTTTGTGATCAATGTTGTAGTATCAACAGACTTAGGCTAACAATGTATATATATATAGAGAGAGAGAGAGAAGAAAAAAAGAAAGAAAGAGAGAGAACTTTAGATATTACTATATAAAAACACATTCCCTACCATGTGTAGCACTTTAAAACATTGCTTAACTGTTCTGTTGTTGGTCATTCACTGATTGCAATTGGTATTTTTGCTTTGGATCAGAGAGCCAGGACCACTAATAGTCTGAATAGAAAAGAGGTGAGACACCATTCCAACCAGTTTAACTCCTGATAAATTGTGATATTATGTGACAAATACTTAAGCTAAGCTAAAGTTTGGCGGTGAAAACGTGTATCAGTGTAACTGTTCCCGTCCTATGCTTAAATGTCCAACTAAACAAAATTTGATTGATTATGTTATATGTATGTATATATATTTATACACATATACATACTTTTGTATGCTAATCGTTCATAGAGCAATAAGTTGGTCAAGAAATTAAGCATTGGTTCGGAGAATGACAACTAAATGAAAACAAATTCAACAAAAATTAAAGTCAATCACTGTTTCCCTCATAAAACCTGTTTACCTATACAGGACAAAGAGAGTGCGGGAGAGACAACTTCGTTGGTTGTGGAATCATATTACTGAAAAGCTGGCAAAGGTAACTTGCAGTATTTTTGAAAAGTTTGAAAATTAAAAATACTTTATAAATATAAACATCCTTTCGAGTTCTTGTATGTGGAACGTCTCAGAGCACAACAGTACTTAATACTCCGTCTTTTCCTTCTAATCATCCTGTATATGTACAAATACAAAATTAAAAAAAGTTATTGTCACTATTACACCTGCAATGGTCAAGAAAGAAGTCAACAGTTTGAGAAGTCACCGACATGCTAGCCAACAAAATAGCCAGTACCGTATTTTATATACAGTACCAATTTAATCATAAAATGTTAGCTGTGGTTTATGATTCATAATTTTCGTGAGTGTTTTCTGCCCCTTAGTTTCATGGTATCAGATAAGTAGGCACACTTAGCCTGCATAGAAAGCAGTCCTAAGCCACTATATGTTGTCATAAATGTGAGTGTCAAATGATTAATTTTTATTCAGAATGATATAGAAAAAGGTTTAAGTTGCAGCAGAAGAACAGATTTTTGGTTTAGATTGTATATGTGAAACTTTTGCGATCACTTTCTAGAAAACATTAGTGTGCTGCTTTATTTTACATTTCACCAATCACTACCCTATGTTGAAGCCCATGTTTCTGACTTCTCATGGAATAGGTGAACCATCAGTAAATCCTTTGCTTTTGTTCAATATAACATATATAATAATCATACTGGTCATTTTTATTCTCGAGAGTAAGAATCAACAATATATGCATACACTTAAATGGTTAATTGTAGCTCAGTATTGTTACGTAAGACTGAATTTTCTAGAAAACCTTCCCACGGCTAT
>NW_013667931.1:24413-37022 GCF_000517525.1 Limulus polyphemus
GTGATTGTTATTAACGCTTATCAATCTGAAAGCTTCAGATATTTGACCAGGAATCTTTACAAAGTTCGAACATTACAAACTATTTAACTTCAGTTGATTCTCATCGGACATTAATATTTTGACGAAAACATTACCTAACTTCAACGGTGGAAAACCTAGCGTGTGTGGCCAAGAACAAAGCTAGCTAGCTTTCCGGCGAATCGTACTTACACCAACTCGTAATTAACTCGCTCATCGTAAACCCTCGATAAGATATCAAGGGACTTCCAAACTAGAAAGAAGATTTTATATTGTTTGTAAGTTTGTGAAACTTTTGCTTATAAATCTTTGTTTGTAATAACTATTTGTAATAATTGTTACTGTAAATTGTATTGTTATGCGTATATTAAAACGTATTTGTGTTAAAAACGAAGGCGGTGTGTATCAATCTTGTTGGCAAATATCGTAAATTGACTAATATATCGGCATATATTTAAATACTAAATCCAAAGTACAGTTCAACTACTAAATTTAAATTATCAGTTAACTCGGCTTCGGACTATTCGAAATTCTAATACGTAACAGGGCTTATAACCTTGAAAATCAGGATTCAGTCCTTGCAGTAGGCACAATACAGCTATAAGCTTAAAACAGATAATCAACCAAACAGTTTTCAGTTTATCATCATGAAAGGTTTATTTTCATTTTCTTTTGTTCAGTGCGGTTTTGTTACTGGTTTTTATTAAAATATATATTATTTATTCATCTCATTTCAACCGTTTTGGTCCATTCATTCTTTGAAGATCTCGCAACTGTCTGCTTGATCCATCCTAACCTTTGAAATTCCTATCTCATTGTTCAACTTAGGTTGGTCTTCATCCTTCTTAATATTAAGAAGGGTCACTTTGCTGAACACGTGCCATCACAAGAAAAACATATTCGAACGTTTTTTATAGGAAGATGAAATTCAGCATCTTCTTCAACTACAGTAAAGTAATACACTTGTTGATAATATGATTCAAAGCTTACATTAACTCAAGTTTCCTCACCATTATTACCGAGCTTCACACCAGCCAAGCGAGAATGAACAACAAACAAATTGTAAATTACAATGCGAAATGCGTAAATAAACCAAAATACTGTCGGCTGCTCACATTCACCGTTATCTGTTATTATATATTTTATAACAATGACAAAAAAGTATATAAGAAAGCAAAGGCGGGAACAATGTCTCTGTTACTCCCATTCCAATATACAGTTATGGTTAATTTTTTCTTCTTTACAAGTTGAGGTTTGAACGATATTGACAACATAATTCTATATGCACCCCTAAGAATAACCTTTTTGATTTGGAATTTATGGCTACTGATATTACTTTTTATTCAATTTACACCTGGGTATTATAAAAAAAAACTTGCTCTTAAAATACAATAACAACGATAGTATATTCGAGAACTTTAATGGACTACCGAAAGATCGTTTTATTTTTATTTTTTCAACAGGCATATGCAGTCCATCAAAGTTCTTGAACCTATCATGTCTACTCTGCCTAAAGTTCTACTGAAATAGTAACAACAATATACCTAAAATATTAATTTGTTGTAATTTATATAAATGAAACGCTTATTCTTGTTGGGAATAAAATATAGATATAGTCTTTCAGTTGATCTTCATGACTTTGTTACATAATGGAGCTAATAATAAACAAATGAATATTGATATTTTAGTCCCACTAAGTGGTAAGTCTGAAGGCTTATAACCCTAAAAACCGGGTTTTGATACCCGTGATGGGCACAGCATAGATAGCCCATTGTGTAGCTTTGTACTTAACTACGAACAAAGAAACAAAACAAGCTGACTAAAAATTCAGAGAATAAATACATTAACTAAGCTAACAATGCAAAGCAAATCTCAATAATAAAAATATAATAATCGAAGATAATAAAAGTGAATATATTAACCATTCTAACCAATACTGTTAATGAATGTAACATTTAAAGAAAAAAGAATAACCTATACCTTATTTACAGAACACATATATATATAAACATTAGTTGTTTGCTTCATGTTCAAATTTGATCAATAGGCGGGGCTACGAGATTTATGCTTCTAGTATGATTGGTCCATATAAATTACTTTACTGACTGACACTTAAAGAATTGATTTCCCTGCTGCCAATGTTACCATTTATTGAGCCATATAATCACTAAACGTTAATTTATGTTAACTAATCAAACATTCGCACCGCTGTATGCCGTAACCCCTTTTCTAAGCTTAACTTTAATGAAATTTAAGGATTTCTCTTTATATTTTATAAAGCTCAATACAACACACATACACACAAACACGTATGAGCACGTGACTATTACCGACGCTAATCTCAACGTAGATGTTGGTGTCAGAGTGCCAGTAGATTTTCTATTGGTAGTCAATACAGTGACACCACTTCGATGAAAATATTGCGGTAGGTTTTTCGAATAAGAATTTTCTTGAAACTTTTAGGCAAGATAACGTAGTAAATATACAAACACAGTTAACAGTTCTTGATCAGAAATATTAAGTAATTAGAGATCGAATAATTGATATTATAAAAACTTCTGAAACTCAGCTTCTCTCTGGCAAATGAAATCATATACTAAGGCGTTTGACTTGAACCTGTGAAGTTTTATCAAAACTTTTGAGAAATATTCGGGTTCCCTCGTTAGATATATTTTTTTTAAAGATAAAATTTAACATTTTAAGCTCACAACTTCTTAAATATTGGGTATAAATGTCAGTATTCAGATATCAAACATGGCCAGAACTAGGTTAGGGTAGTTAGAATAAATTACATGTGATAATCTGGAAGAAATGAAACTTCAGCAATTTTTTGTTTTGGGTTTAAAACCTATTATGTGAATACGTGTAGAATATTAAAACTGTCATCTATTATGTGAATACGTGTAGAATATTAAAACTGTAATCTATTATGTGAATACGTGTAGAATATTAAAACTGTCATCTATCATGTGAATACGTGTAGAATATTAAAACTGTCATCTATTATGTGAATACGTGTAGAATATTAAACCTGTCATGTATTATGTGAATACGTGTAGGATATTAAAACTGTCATCTATTATTGTGAATACGTGTAGAATATTAAAACTGTCATCTATTATGTGAATACGTGTAGAATATTAAAACTGTCATCTATTATGTGAATGTGTGTAGAATATTAAAACTGTCATCTATTATGTGAATACGTGTAGAATATTAAAACTGTCATATATTGTGTGAATACGTGTAGAATATTAAAACTGTCATCCATGATGTGAATACGTGTAGAATATTAAAACTGTCATCTATTATGTGAATACGTGTAGAATATTAAAACTGTCATCTATGATGTGAATACGTGTAGAATATTAAAACTGTCATGATAAACCATAAAGCTTTTTCTTGTCTCAAATGTCTGAGTATGAATCATCTATCACTCTCAAATAAACCCGCTTGAAAGCCTGCTACATCACAATACATATTTGTAGTACGCTCTTCAGTGAACAAAAGAACTATTCCAATCCATTTACTGCATCAATCAAATAGCTTTAAATATGAAACTAAAATTCTTGTATATCCTCAGGGCCACTGGTGGTTCACTCTAGGGAACTACAACGCCAAAATCCGGGGTTCGACTCCCAGTGGCGGACAGAGTGCAGATAGCCCATTGCGTAACTATGCACTAACAAAATAACAGCAATTCATCTTCTTAATTGTATTACAGGGGAGTGCGGGTTGGCACTGTGGTAGAACTCTGAGTTTTGGAGATGAGAGACTGGGTTCGAATCCGTGACTACCACAAAATATTTCCTGCACTTTAAGCGCGTTATAAGAGTGGCAGTGAATTCCTTAGCGCAAATGGTGGGTGAGAGTTTAAAATCAAGGATGGTGTCAAAGAGGCTTAGTAACTTTGCCATAATACAACATACAAATGTTGCCAGAGTATCTTTAGAAAGAGCATATGTGTGGAATAATTTTCGATCCTTATTACCAAAGTTGCGCAAAAATTTGTTTTAGATATTCGCTATCTATGCCAGTGATTCTCAAATATTTTCGTCGGCGAACCACTTTGGAGGGGCAAAGACCCCACTGGCCACCTACTGGTCCTACCCAACCCGCTTTTTCTTATCACTGCAAAAAAAATAAAATAACTCATCAAAATTAATGGGAAGATTGGCATTGCTTTTCATGTGACTTGCATTTTGGACCAGCCCATTGACCACCTGTAGGACCCTTCGGACCACTAGCGGTCTGCAGATCACGCTTTGAGAACCACTCATCTGTGCTATTCGTCTTAATTTTGAACTGATAGACTGGGGAGGAGGGGCAACTAATCAACTCTTGGGTTAGTCATGTACGGTGTGGGATTCTGTGGCAACAACAAGCGAATTATTGCCCTTGAATTCTCAGTATGACACACTAACCATTAGGCCACGCTTGTTCCAATTGTATAAAAAGACATTAAAAATAGTACTTAGATTGTGGCGACCGGGTATCAGTTGTTGTCGTGGTTAGTTGCTTCTACCATTACCTAAGTCTAATTGTTAAGTAGTCATACTTTATTACTATTATTACATAAACTAATTGGCTTATATCGTACATTTCGACTGCTAATCTACTTCCACTTTCAGGGAAAGTCTTAAGAAGGACGGTATGTAACGATAGTGGCCTGGTTTCGATGCTGGTTCTTTTTGTTAGAAAGACAGATGTGCTATTCACCACTCTGGAGTCAGAACCAGTATGACTTGTATCAAATATATAAATGTATATGTATATATGTGAATAGTTTCAAGAGGAGTATCCAGATTTCGCTGATTTCTGTATGCTATGTTGGCTGAGTTCTATATGCTATGTTGACTGAGTTCTATATGCTATGTTGACTGAGTGAGTTGGATGCAGAACTCTACTTTTATATTTCTTTCTTCTCTACTAAAACTATCTGACACCATCCATAATCTTAAACTGTCACACACCATTTGCGCTAAGGGATTAACTGCCACTCTTATAACGCGCCTACAGCTTAAAGTGCAGGGAATATTTTGTGGTATTATTACAGTTTATTGAATGAACTCTTTCTCTGACATGATCATATATTACAGGTAGGTTGGTATTACCGAGTATTGTATATCTACTGATCTCCTGATTTCTGACTTTTATTGTTTTTGTTGTTGTTTCTTCAATATACTGGAATCCACATTCACAAGGGGTTATTGTAAGTGGTATTTTTCCTCTCCATCAGGTCCTTAGGTGGTTTGGAGTGCACTAATTGCATTCGTATTGTGTTGTGGCTTCTGCATACTGTTTACATATTTTTTGTATTTTTTCAGGGAGATTTTTGAAATATGGAATATGGCTGTTTTCTTCCTGCTTATTCTTAGTTTATTTTCTTCCTTATCGAGTGTTCAGGGTATCCATGAGCACCTTTTTCTTCATTCATCTTAGCATCTTCTGTATTACAAATCATTCATTCTGGATAATAGGCAATCTATGGCGCTCATCTTTATACGGTTAGGGTGGTTTGATACATAGTCAAGGTATTTGTGGATCTTCAATAAACTCTATTTCTGTTTCTTTCATGAGTGGTATCACTAGTACTGCCTATTTGGTTCGTGAATTATTTATCCTTGCCGGTAGAGTGTGGCCATGTTACGAATATGTCATCAACATACCTGAGCCAAATCCTGGGTCTTGAACGACTGTTTTGAGGGTGTTATCTTTGAAATGATCACTGTAGAGGTTACTGAGTACTTATGGTAGGGATAAACCAATGAATAGACCTTCTTAATATTATGTATTATAACTCTTGCTCATTTTGGAGAATGCGCAGTCTGTGTCGTTCATATTTACACTGTTGGAGTGGTGACTTTAGTTATAACGATAACTTAGTAATTAGGCTTAGGTGATTGTATAGGCTATTAACTATGAAAATAGTTTTTACTGAGCAAAAAGTTACACAAATGGACTATCTGTGCTGTACCAATCGCAGGTATCGAAAACAGAATTTTAGCGTTATAAGTCCTCAGACTTACCGCGGAGTTCCTGAAAACGATAAAAATAACTTGCCTTTACAAACTTGATACTGTGGTGGTATGGTTTGTATTTTACATAATATTTGTTTTTGATTTCTCTACATTGAGAGTAAACAAAATTATCATCGCTATGTTCAAAATGTGCGAATGAAATATTTCATTTGTAAAAGAGCTTTAAAAAAGGGTACAACGTAAAATTAATTTTTACTTGATATATGAATATATAATAACAACGCATATCCTGACTATCAGATTTTTTTCTATTTTAAGTAATTTAAAAACATACTATCAAATAAATTAAACATATCCTACAATAATTTGAGAGAAGTTTGTTTGTCCTCTCTAACTCCTCCTAGACTTTTGTATTTGGACCGGTTAAATGTAATTTAAGCAACTGGGAATGATTCGGGATGTATCGAGACGAAATTAGTTTTCTTTCAAAATGTATAAATTTTATAACCCCAGTGATGGCTAAATATAGATCAGTCAGTGGGGGCAGACACTAGGGGTACTGATGGGAGTTCTCCAGTTTCCTCTTTCATTACATGGGGTATATAAACAGTATATGTAATTTTAATCATTACAAGCACATTTAGGACAAAAACAGAAACACTATATATATTTAACTGGTAAAACATTAATTATACAGTTTCATTTAGTTTTCAAATCCCATCAACCACTTGAGGGATTTCTTTTTCACACATTGTTTATACAATACTTTTAAGATAGACGCAGTTGTATTATGGGAGCTGTTTTTAAGTCACTTGTTACTTATTGCCTTTTGATAAAAAATAGAATAGAAAATAAAATGTTATATAAATAATAAAGCCCAGCGGACATGAATAAGTATATTCTTATGTATTTTCAATCTGTATATTGCCACTGGCATATTTCGGAGAAAACAACAACATATTTGTATATTCATAATTGCTAAAAAATGTCTGTTCCAAATCTCATCAATCATTTGAGGGATTTAATATTCATTAATATAAACACCTCATAAAAATACCTATCAACAGTGTGTGCTTTATTATATACATAACTTGTTACAAGCGTGTATTTTAGCTATTTTTCCCTTGATTGATGAAGTAATATTAGCTATCATAGACAAATCAAATGTATCTCAATGAAATTACTGTAAATGGAGATTTCCTCTCTATGGACATAGCAATAGAGGACCTACATACCAACCTATGCATGTTTCTGCATACGTAGTCAGAAATCCCAGTAAAGATGGAACCATAAACAAAATGAAACAATGACCCTTCTCTATAAGATCAATAAATGAATCATATAAATGATTTGTTAACTTTCATAGACCCCTCATCATGCACAAATATATATTTTTCGGTATGATGTAGTCTTTCGGTGGGCCAGAAGCAAATTTATCGACTTACCATAACAAAATCCGGGATTCAATTCCCACCGGTGGATAGAATACAGACAGCCCAATGTGTGGCTTCCCAGCTAACACATAACGTTTCTACAACGTTGCTGAATAGTTGTGCATTGGTAAAATTGACAACGTCATGCATTATATCTTGTGACAATTGTGTGGCACTATTAGACGTTAATGGTGAATATTAATGGATTTTACTAATGCACAACTATTCAGCAACGTTGTAGAAACGTCATGTGTTAGTTGGGTTTGAGCTAAAACAAACAAACAAATATGATGCAGAAGGAAAATAACAAACGTTTATATGCGCTAAAAATGGTAGATAATGGCTTATAGAAAACTATCATATTAAAAACGTAAAATGGGTATTTCTAGATTTTTAGCAAGTCTGTATAACATATTTAACTGTGGATTCATTATGTCACAATATGTTGAATTAGGGAGGATTATGTGAAGTTTTGTTTGCACATGGTTACACTGATGTTATGTTGTTCAATGAACAAGAAATCTACAGCTGTACTTGAAGGTAACAACTAGTGTGTGTGTGTTTCGTGTAAGTAACGTATACTCTTTCTTTAATATTACTTTCATTAACAACATTAATTACAATGTTTAATATATCTAGTTTTATTTTACTTAATTATTTATTATTATCTAAGATTATATTTATATTATAGAGATTAGTTTGCATTGTTAGCTTAATATATGGATTTAGGACTAACCTAAATCTCTTAAGCTGGTCAAAGCTCGTGAAATATTATTGGATTTACAGCCGAAAATATCGTTAACCGGCTAATGAACCAATGCATTCTAATCTATATAAGTAATAACAAAATAGAAGTATACTTAATTAGCTATTCTGATTAACGGGTTAATTTTTTTTTCATCTAATTGGGTAGCTTACTCTAACTGGAACTCAAAATTAACAAGCTGTTTATTACTACACTTTTGCTGTCACTTGTATGATGTTTGTTTATTTGTTTTGAATTTCGCGCAAAGGGCTATCTGCGCTAGCTGTCCTAGTTTAGCAGTGTAAGACTAGAGGGAAGGCAGCTAGTCATCACCACCCACCGCATGCTCGCCCTTTCAGCCGTGGGGGCGTTATAATGTGACGGTCAATCCCACTATTCGTTGGTAAAATAGTACCCCAAGAGTTGGTTTTGTGTGACGGGGATTCGAACCCGCGACCCTCAGATTGCGAGTCGAGTGCCTTAACCACCTGGCCATGCCGGGCCCATACTAGATGGAAGGTAGATAGTCAACGACCCCCATTATAACACCCACACGGTCAAGACCTACAGATCAAGAGTCGAGCGTCCTTACCAACAGACCTTACTAGTCAAATACTAAAGGGAAACCATAATTTATATCACAGAAAGTTTACTGAACAAGAAGAAAAGGAAAAGGGCGTTTTTATATAAAAAAATATAAATTATCTTCGGCTAAAAGTTTTTGATAAAAAACTGGAAAGAAAATTTGTGTTCCATGGAAATATAAAAACATGTTTGTTTTCATGCGAGTGAAATAAGACATATTTCAAATTTATCGTACATTTATTACGAGGAAATATTTGATGTATTACTGTTTAATTGGTCGCAGATGTAATAACATGAGGTAACTAAAACTTGTTATAATTCCAGTGATTTTCTAAATTAAATAGGGAATTTTATGCAAATAGTATTTTAATTAGACACTTTTTTTTGCATGAATCAGCTGTGTAACCAGAGACGCCATGGGAAAACGTAGTGTTAGTATTTGTGTTGCTTCGTATTGAATTTTAATCGGATGATAATAATCCATTACGTTTAATTTTTTATAAGATTACTTTGAGCTGACAGCCTATATCAAGAATGTCTTAAATAAAGAGACGTATCTTGCATTATTTTGAAACACTTTATATAGCTTCCTAGCATAAAACTTATAAGGAATGATAGTGTCAATGTCTTAAATAAAGAGACGTGTCTTACATTATTTTAAAACACCTTATATAGCTTCGATTACGAACAATCACCTTAAACAAACGCTTATTATGGATTAATAAAAAAACGCGCATGCCTTTAGTACTTTAATGTTTTATTTCAGTGGATAAACATTTATAATAGAAACATAATATATTTTTTCATGTAATACTAGACGTCGCTAATAGCTTAGAAGTGGAAATTAAATGCGCTTAAGTGTGTGTTTGTGTATTTTTTTGTTTTAGCGCAAAGCTCCGTCCATAACGGGGAATTGACGCCCGGGTTCTAACATTGTTAAATCCGTAAACTTACAAATGCATTTAAGAACACGCCAATACAGAAGCTTTTCTGAATGTATTTTATTCCCACTATCATGGCTTATAAGTTTTATGCTAGTTAAATATGTTACCTGAACATTAGGAACTTCAAATAACATTAGGAATATTGATATATAAATTGTATAGAAAATAATTTATACACCTCATTGTATTAAGGACAATACAAATGCTGATATGGATACTAGATAATTTTTATGTATAGTTCTAGCAAATTTCAGTGCATATTAATGAGGTTAATTATTGATTTCTATTTATTAATCATTTGTAGATTTGTTTTGAGAATCTATAGTCGTTATATAGTCTGAGAGGGGTAAGTTCAAGGCAGTTGAGAAAGAAAGCTTCGAGTGTTTGTGCGCATGTCCAAACGTAACATGGCAGTTTTGACATTCGCTATTTTAAGTATCACTAAGTGTGGTTTCAAAGAGGACGCTTCAATCGATGAAAGCAAAGTTATACCACTAGATGCCACAATCACCAACTCTATGTGTCTATGGAACAGCTATGGCTATTACCAACGATACGGAAAACTATTTATTTTGCTAAACATTTCGAACTCAAAGCGTAATATCTCTGAACGTTTTGGCAATATAATTATATTTTTCTTCTTTTATTTATTGAAGAATCTTTTTAACACCACATATTTAAATACCACTTCGTCACTCATATTATTTCGATTGTGAAATGTTTTTGAAACCTCAGTTTTACGTAGTTCTCCTACTGATATCGGTGTTACTGGTGTTTACTATCGAACAAAAAAGATCAAAAGGTAAGGTATTCTTCTGACTCATCTGTCTTATTAATGAATAAGTATTCTTCTGATTCATCTGTCTTTTTACTTATTGGCCATTTAAATAAAAGAATATTATTTTTAAAATTATAATACAAATATTTTACTAAATGGTGTTTTGTTTTGTAGTTAATATTAATTAAATAGGTAGACAGATAAATAAACAGAAAAAGATCGATAAATTACTGTGATAAACTGGTTAATTTAATCACAAGTTCACAACATAGATTTCTCAGTGAGTCAACTTCTATCATCATGACTCAAGGAAAACAGCCTATATTAATTGAACCGAAATATTATAAGGGTAATACGTGGACATTAACATTTTATGTTTCGTTTAGATCACCTTTTATCTTCCATTTTATTTATTTGGATTTGTTTTGCCAAAAAATCTTTTATTGAACCGAGTGACATCTTCTGGTGATTAGCAAGATAAATCTCCTATGAACAAAGCGGAATTGAAAAAGCTATAACTTACAAAAGCTGAAATTCAAGTACATTAAATATATTCGTTTGAGCTAAAGAGACCACTAACTTGGTGTGACATATGTAAATTGTGAACATGAATGAATAATGTTGAGAACAGTCTGGTTTCCATCTATTTCTCATAAGTAATTTAAAAGTGTGATATTCTTGAAATTATTAAAGAAGTAACAATAAAGTACATCTTTAATGTTACCTTTTCTGCATTTCTTGTTTTTAGTTAGCAGCTCATCGCAATACAAACATACTTTTAAAGTCGCGCTTTACATTTTGCGGCTTAAAGTAAACGTATTCTTTGTTTTAGTACAAAGCTGAGTTATCTGCTCTGTGTTTGCTGCATGAATCAAACTCCAAATTCTAATGTTATGAGTCTCTCAAGGGACAAATTAAATTGATAAATAGACAGAGCTTGTTATAGAAATATATAACTAGAAATCTTAATACAAATGACCAAGCAAGTCACCGAAATATTTCAGTAAATACAAAGTTGAACATTTATTTTCCAGTAAGAAGTCACAGCTTTTCCTCCAGTCACACAACTAGTAAAAACATTTTAGAATATAATAGTGGTTCACCATTGAATAATAATGAGCGAAGACTTATGTAATTAACCTGACATTAACTCATATAAGCCGGAACAGTTTCGAGATTAATTACCGTTGATTGTTGTTGACATTAACAATTACGTATAAAAACTGTCAATAAGTTTTGTGCTTTATGAATAACAGATATCAAAGTTAACGATCTGTAATACATTAAAATTGAAAGAAAGTAATTGAAAGTTTCGATTTATTAGCAACCTTTTAACCAAGCTTTATAATTAGTGACGCAAAAGAGAGTCTACTCTTTCTTGACAGTATTGACAGGTATCCAGATCTTTAAAGTCTATCCGCTTAAACTTGAAGTCGTGGAGAATTCATTTTCTCTTATTTAGAAACAAGTATTAACCATTATTTAGCGAGATATCATTTGTTTTGGGCTATATCTCTGTGAAGACGCTGTAAACTGATGTGTTGTTGTTTGCTTAGTGCACAGCTACGCAATCGGATACCTGCACTCTGTTCATTGCAGGAAATCGAACCCTGGATTTTAGCAGTGTAAGACTGCAGTCTTGCCATTAATCCATCGTGGGACACTATATACTGATTTTGAGATATATTTATTTAATAATTATGCCAGAACTTCCTGGAATATATCAATCACACAAATCACTTTAATCAGGATATATTTTGAAACCGAGCGTGGCCTAATAATATTGTGCCTGAATTGTGAATAAAAGGTTTCATGGCTCTCGTACGATTGTCAAAAAGCTCGCTTTGCTCACTGGGACCGTGGATGCGCTATAAGAGTAACGGTCAAATACCATTATTTGATTACACAAGAATAATCTAAGTTGGTGGAGGGTCCTTTATACTAGCTGCCTTTCATTTAGTCTATCAAATTCGATGACGAGGAACCCACTTTGAGACTAATAATGCTTGGAGACGGCTTGAATGGGTGATGAAGAAAAACTTTAATATAAGTTTAACATAAAAGCAAATGTACAATGTTTCGACAAGGTTCTTGTACCTAATGATGACAAAACCTTGTCGAAACA
>NW_013667931.1:37830-49459 GCF_000517525.1 Limulus polyphemus
TAAATATATATATTTACATATTATGTGGATGAATTTTAAAGCACTTTACGTTATATTACTTTACATAAGCTAAGTAATAAATATCATAGTAAATAGAGTTTTTCTGTAACGATTCAAACGCTTGTAAATGTTTTTTTTTTTAATATAATTAATTTTTTCAACGAAATGAAATATAACTGATCACTTGTAGGTTACTAGCTCACAGCGAGTAGTATACACACTTACACTCTGCGGGATTTACATAAACAGTCTATTTATAAATAGGCTTAGGCTTACAAAGAACAACAACAAAAAACAGGCAAATTATAAACTAAAATAACACATAAAGGTTGATAAGCTTTAAATATTTACTTTATCATAGATGTGGCTAGAATTTTTACTGTGAAGAAGAATTATCGAAACTGCGTAGAATTTAGATCTTTACAAAAATATATGATGTAATGAATTTGTTTCAAAACCAAAAATGTGATTTTTTAAATTAAACACCGTAAAACATGTTTGTACAAAATATTCAGCCGTGAATAAAAACGGTTAATCGAGAAAACAATAACACTAAAAGTATTGGTCATCGCTAATTGTCGGAGGAAATTATGAAGAATGGATGTTTTTATTTAATTTCGTGAGATATCACGTGTTGTTATCCTTGTGTTTATAAGTTATCGGATATAACACCAATAACTTTTAGTAAACTATGAACTATAATTCACAAACACGTATACAAAATACAAACAACAACAATAACAACAACAAAAAACACACCAAGTTCAGCCCATTAATTTTTATTAATAACATTATGGTTAGCTTTGTTTTGGGTCCCCTGTTGGGACAGCGGTAAGTCTTCGGATTTGCAACGCTAAAATCGGGGAGTTCTATTCCCCACGGTGGACACAGCAGATAACTCGATCTGGCTTCCCTATAAGAAAGCACACCCGGCTTGTTTTGAAACGCCATCTGATAGTCAGAACTGTAAACATATTGTATAGTCAAAAATAAACAGAAATTGAGGTTACCATGCCTCGACTGCTATAGAACAGTGTGGCATGCATTACCCTAAATAGCATACGTTTTCTTTCGAAAACAGATCATGTCACGAGTACTGGTACAAGAACCTTTGGTTTTCATGTTACATAATGAAGTGGGTTCCTCATCACCAATCCTGAACGAAATATAGCTTTTTAACCTATCATAAGGCCACGCTACTAAAGAAAATTCTTTGTTTCCACGGTTTTTACGACCCTCGTGACTGCAAAGAACACTGATAGCACCAGTGACGTGATAAAATGGACGTAAGTAGAACTTAAGGAAAACTGGATGGTACCCAATCAAGCCTGTGCATTCAACAGAAAAACTGACCATATAACACAAAAGAAAATATTTCAAGAATTGGTGTGAATTGTGTGATAGCCTTACCATCATGAGTTATTGTGATCAAGACGAACCGCTAAACTTCGCATATCATTAGGTCTTTACTATTGTTTATTTATGTGAAATTCGTAATTTTTTTTAAATGATGTAGTGAAACGAGACCTTGAATGGGATTCTTTGTCGATCTATTTGAACACTTCATCAAAGTGTCATGAGGCTAGCATTAAACAAAGCTGCACGAAGTTAAAAGGAAAAATTAAATAAACGTAACTATTAGTCGCAACTTTACAATAAGTTTCAAAAAAGAGGATGATAAAGTTTTATTCTTTATAAATTTGTATGATATTCCTGCACAATAGGTACGCTACGGCATGAAGCAAACACAAATATTAAAAAGCATAAAAAAGCTAATTACAAAAGCTCAAGCAACATGAGTTTTGGCCGGAAATGTAAAATGAGGATGCGGTGTAAGGGATAGTTGACGACAGAAAGTCTTGGCAAACAGCAAAATAAAAATATAGCTTGGAGACGTGATAGCATGTGATGTCACTTCCGGCCGGATATATCATCAGCATGTTTTGTTGGGACTAATATTTTAAACTTGTTTGAAGTATAATTTATAAGAACGTATGACGTAACTTCTTGTCAGAATTACTTTGAACTGTTCGTTATAAAGCGAGAATTTGGGTTTTTAGGGCAAGCGTCTATAAGCTACATTTTATAAAATTAGGTTAAACAGTTCGTTGTGGAAATGACATATTGATCCATCTTGCACCAGAACAAAATATGTCTCGAGGGCAGAAAGAGAAACCTAGAAGCAAAATAATATAAACAGATAAATAACGCAGCATAACAAATATATGCCCTCCAGTGGCACAGCGGTATGTCTGCGGACTTACAAGGCTAGAAACCGGATTTCGATACCCGTGGTGGGCAGATCACAGATAGCCCATTGTGTAGCTTTGTGCTTAACTTCAAACAACAACAATTAAAGAAAAAAGAAGAGAAAGCTGAACATATTCCTCTTGTTATTATTCCATTATGGAGAAATTGAATTTCAAAATGATGTTCGAAACTTGATTTAAATGTAAAAAAAAAGTTCAAGATTTTGTCAGAACTTTAATTAGTAGATGAAAATCTAAAAAATACATGATCTAAGGCATTAAAACAAAAACAGAGAAACAGTTGTCTGAAACGTCTATGGAAGTCAATAATAGTATAGATATGCATGAAATACAAATAAATTATTAGGACTAATACGCAAGAAATAAGTTTATTGACCCTTACAATATTATTCCCACAGTAATTTAGCCTTTTAAAATATTTTCCAAAAATATAACGTATCGGGAAAAAAGAAGGTTTTTGTTACATTATTAACATGTATTTATTCCAGTGACATCATTCTCTATCCATACCTGCCTGATCTGGCCTCTAAGAGAAGTTAAATAGTTGCTCAAGTTAATACAAATATACCATAGAACTTAAAAGTCTTTTGATTGGAATTGACTCTCATATGGGTCTGATCCCGGGTCAGTGATTAGCGTTCCCTCCCAGCGATGGATCGGAGGTTCCATGGTTCGTGTCAAAAATATAAGAAAATAAACAAAAAATCGCGCTATTCACTTTGTGATTAACGAGTGTATTATAACAGTGATAGTCAAATCCTACTATTCGGTCTGACATTAGTTGGCGATGGGTTGTGTTGACAAGCTGCATTCCCTCTAGTCTGTCGCTTCAAAATTTGGAACGACTAGTTTTGTGCGAAATCCAACAAAACAAACAAGAATTTTATATATTCGTTGTTCTAAAGAATTAAAGCTACATAGACGAAATTGCACTTAACTCTACTTAGAAGGAAGAGCATGCCATAATTTTTTATTCCTAAAATATTATTATTTTAATTAGTGTAAACTTCTTCAGTAAGCTGTTTGATTCCTTCACTGGAATACCAGCTTAATTCTATAAGGTGCTTCATTATCTAAGACTATTACAAGTTACGTCAATAATTACTACTAACATCATTCTATTGATTTTCCTTTTTCAAGCGCTTCATAGATTTAGTGCTCGATCAATTTGTTCTAGACCGGTAATTTATGATAAGCAAAGGGCGGAATGGCATGGATAAATGAAACTTTAAGATCATTGTTCATATCCTAAATAAATCGAGTTTACCTCTGGGTTGGCTTCAGATATTTTGTCGCACTAGGTAAGATTTAATGTCGATAAGCAAACACGCACACACATATATATATATATATAACATTACATGAATATTCATGATTTTTAATGAGCTTTTATGGTATTTTCAGGTACAATGATGACTTTATAGAGATAAATGCAGTAATTGCGATAGCTTGAGGAATGTCAGGAAATGTATCATGGATTGAAATCTGAATTCTCTAAATGACTGAGTTTAAAGAAAGAGACCAGACACAATGTACTAGCAAAGTGAAAAGCAATCTCTACTAACAACAAAAAATCTGCAAGGTCTAATGTTAACGATGTAACAGCACTTATATCCTGGCTTTAGACTTTGTTCCAGACGTGGTTAAATTGGGATTTTGAAAGAGGTGGACCTTCCTTTTGTGATCTACTTCAACATCTCAATCAGAGAATCAGGAATGGCAATGGCTTGAATTCTTAAGAGGCAGAACGCCGTTCCTGACCGTTCTGCCCCAACTGAACCCCTGGTTTCAGAATTAGACCTACTTGATATGTTGTTCCAGACTAAGAGAGTACTGGATCCTATACAAGATTTCGTAATATTATCCATCTCAGTACACATGTACTACCAACACTGATGTTGGCCATTCTAATAGAAAAATACGCGAGGATGTATCTTCATGGTATCACTTTAAAATATCATTGCCCACCTTTACTAAGTATATTTTACTGTACAGTAATCGTTCCCAGGAGTTTTTATTTATTTATTCATTGAAATATTTGCTCAAAGCCACACAAGGGCTATCTGCACATAGCCATCCCTGTTAGCTTTTGACTGTTAGAATTGAGAGAAGACAGTTTATGAACAGCGCCCACTACCAATTCTCGGTATACTCTAGTTGAATAGTTAGATTTGACAGTCACTCTTATAACACACCCAAAGTGTTGAGCACGATTTTGCAGCAAACGTTTGTATGTTTGTTTGTAGTTATGCACAAAGCTACACAATGGGCTATCTGTGCTCTGCCCACCACGGGTATCGAAACCCGGTTTCTAGCGTTGTAAGTCCGCAGACATACCTCTGTGCCACTGGGGGGCTGCAGTAAAAGTATACTAGTCATTAGGCCCAGCCCAGCCTGTCCTTTGCATGAGAAAGTTCATATGACGCCAAAGGGCAATGACCCAGCACAATATGTAGTTAGAGTGAATGGGATTGAACCATCTTTCTTGACCAACATTTTATTGACAAACTACACACATGACCAGAAACATGTAAGTGGAAAAAAATTAAAATTATTGAGAACATGAAACGCATGCCTTACTGATCTATAGAAGAAAAAAAGCAGTAAACATAATTTGCGTACTACATATTTCCTCTCCACTCTGTCTTCAGGCTGTCCTTGGCTGTCTCTAACACTTACACAATACCAAACGTAGACTAGATAGAGAGCACAACCTTTTAACAAAGAAACAATTGAATATCAAATCAAATTGCAATATTAGCCAATGGACTAATTAAGATGACTGATGAACAAATTAAGCAGTCTAATGTGAATTTTTTGTATTACAGATAACTGCCTTTTACTACGATTTTTACAAATATCACTTTTGAAATATTAGTTAGGTTGTGTTTTTTTTTAAAGAAATAAGTAAACATGAGCCTACTAAGTATTTGCAATTTTGGTTTTGCATTCGAACTTCATTGATTTTAATTATCATACCCTTTTATAAACGAACCCTTACAAAAGCACCTGTAACTTAAACCACAACATCTCTATATACTGTACTATGCAAGAATAAATGAACCAATTTTGCATTGTTTAGGCTTCTTTAAGATATTTAAATCCCAGTGTTAACGTTGAGGTGTGCTTGCTTCCCTCTCAATAAAAATATATATATTTCGTTTAAAACATGCGAAATATCTAAAGATTTATATATATTTTTTCCATATTTCTCATTTGTATTCAGTTATACTTCTCGAACACGGATATCATTATGATAGGACGAAACGCCTATTGTGATCTTTTTAATTATGTTAAACTAATTTTGAATTGATTTTATTTACCATCATTTTACGTTTAATATTAACATCCATCTTCTTCGCTGCGTAAAACATTTGTTCTCGTATTTTATTGGTTCAATCATTTGAGCACGAGACAATAGTGCATGCGGCATAGTAACCTAAATGGGCACGTACTTTGCACAGGCGTTGGCACACAGTTTTATATGACTATTGTGGAAGCACCCAGTGAACGACTGTATGTACTTTTATACAGATATGTTATGTTTTGCTAATACGTAGATCTATAATTACTTGAAGCCGGTCCAATTTACAGACATGCAACACATCCAATAACAGATTGGGCCTCTGGTTTCATTATCTTAAAATTGAACCATCTGAGGGATGCTGAAATTATAGACTTCCTATCATAAACCTCAATTTTCAGCTACAATAACTGTTCTGAAATGATTTGTTTGTTATGGATTTCGCACAAAGCTAAACGAGGGCTATCTGTGCCAGCCGTCCCTAATTTAGCAGTGTAAGACTAGAAGGAAGGCAGCTAGGCATCACCACCCACTACCAACTCTTGGGCTACTCTTTTACCAACGAATAGTAGGATTGACTGTGACATTATAACGCCCCCACGACTGAAAGGGCGAGCATGTTTGGTGTGACGGGGATTCGCGTTTGAAATGATCAGTCCTTACATAATGTTAAATACATAGACGCCTAAAATCTATTTGTGATTTAAAACTTGACGTTCTATATTTAGCCGCGGTATAGTATCTCATAGAATGACTCTGAGTTTTTTCAAGTACAAACTTTTAGCTCATAACTCCGTCATCTCTTGACCGATTTGATATCAAATTACACTTTTGGACTCATGAGGTCAAACCTTTTGACTGGTGTATTTGACCACGCCCAAGGTCTCATAGATTAATTTACTCTAATCCTGCCTAAAAGAATTTCAATTTGAGGGTAGGCTAGTGAGTAATAAAATCGAATCGGGTATACGCACGCCCCACGCTTGGTATTGCTGGCGGACAAACATATCTAATATATAAAGCTAAATTTGTGTATGTTTGTTCGCACCTTTCAGCCTCTGTAATAGTAGGCCTATAAAGATGTGGAATCAGCGTACTCAGGTTTAATGTCTGTAATGTCACATTCTTAGTGTCAATGATAACTTTTTAATATAATTTTTTCCACAGAAAGTGAGGGGTTGGACCCCAGAGATGTGTGACCCCCACCTAATTTCATATCTAATTTCGGAAACTACCAAATCAGTACAACTTGACACAGTGATACAGGATGACATGAGGGGAAAGGAGGAAAAAAAGGTATCATTGATTAATTTATTCTAATTCTGCCTAAAAGAATTTCATGTGTCGCGGCTATTGAGGATTCTCGTTTTACTTTGTATTTCTACTTTGTATATTAAGATGAAAACGGAAAGACATCTAATTTTAATATTATTGTTACGAGAGCAGAAGTCACGTGACGCTGCTGGCGCGTGCGAGATGAGTTTCTCGAATGATCAGGGAAGTCCGAGTGTGATCGAGATGCCCTCTTCGTTAGTATGTAAGCCTGGCAAGGGAAAACCAGCGCGGCGGGATATATATGAATGAAGAGAGAGCAGTAGTTACTTTGAGTTCCGTGTAATTTATTATTCTCTTAGTTTCGAGCTAGTAAGCCGTAAAGTGTGTGTTTTGCACTCGTCCAGAGCGATGTTATCGAGATTGTGAATCGTTGTGATTTATAGCGTGTATTAATAAAGTTGTTAAGTTTAAAGTGACGAGAAACGTACTGATTGTGGAACTACTGTGTACTAAAAGTTTGTATCGAGGAAGAATAAACTGGTTTAATCAAGAAAGGACTTGTTTCAATGAAGATCCTCGGAAAGAATTTCAACCGGAAACAAACAAACAAGCAGATACGTAACATTATTATAGGAATAACAAAACAATGCAGCTGCAGCGCGACAAAATCAGAAAATTCAAAGAAGTGATTATATTTTCTACAAAGAAAGGAAAAAAATGATATGCTTAACTTTCAGCTGAATAATGATTCATTCGGTCAAAACATTGGTGACATAATTATTTTTTATATACTGCAATTTTAACCAATGCCTTTTGAATTTACATTTTTTTAATTACGTCTTTATAAAATGATTGACTTACCGAACTGAAGGCCATGTACTCGTCACTGATATTGTACAAATGAACACTAAAAATAAATAATGTTACAAACTCTGTATCATCTGTAGCTCGTTTACTTCTACTGGACAGAATATAATCTATCAAGGTACAGCAATAGCACTTAATAGATTCTGAAACTGCTTATTAGAAATACAGACGACCTACGCTTATTTCTAAGGTTATTGCCTTTGTTGTAACTATGGCTCGTAATCAAACAATTCACTTGATTTCTGTATTGACCTTAATAATTGACTTGTTGTGACTTGTACTGTAAGGTAAAATAAAGAAGGATAGACTCACAAATTGCATAGTTAAACGTTTTTGTTTACTTAGATATCTCAGTACTTCATTAAAGATTAACCTTTTTTATTATTTATGTTGTGTCGTTAAGCATTTTCATTATAAACTAATCTGGGAATACTTAAGAGTAAATACAGAGGTTCACTCGATCCTTACACAGAAATTGTTCAAGCTCAGTGCTGCCGTTGAAGGTTCTTCATCCATAGTCGAGCGCACTCATTGCCTGACACTGAAATTTCCAATGTAACAAACTTTCGTGAAGTTAATATAAAATCAAACATCTTGAAAAACTCACCATGCTTTACGTGGATGTCAGTTTACAAGACCACATTTCAGCTGATCAAATACACAAAAGTCTGTTGAAACCACAATGGGAAGAGTAGACAGGTATTTGGTCTTTGGGATTTCTGAGATTCCAGTTTTTGTTTATCTAAAATCTTTGTTAATTTTTTACTAGCATTACGAGATATGTCCAGAAATTGCTTTTTGTAGGAAGGGGATTGGATAATTATCTTTCGTAACCAAATCAAGTTCTTTAATTGATAAATAATGGCGTTGCTCTTGATTGGCTTGAAGTTTGTTTTTGGAGCCCATTACTATTCTTATTATTCTGTTTTTCTGTTTCCTGGAGATAACGGAAGATTCCATCCTTCGACTGAAAGATGATGTTCTTCAAAGAGGTTTTATATTTTTTGTGGTGATATTGCACTACCGAATGAAAGAAATTATGTACAAATGATAAACATGGCGCCACAGAAAACTTCTGCAACAACACGCCACTGCATTAACTTATGCAAATCGTTCTTATAAAGTTCGTTTAATTTCAAGACATAAGATTAGCCAACATTTGAGAGTTTTCTTTCCATAGTACTCCAAACTGCTAATTGAATTAATCAATTACAGTTTTGGCAATAAATAAAAAAGTTAGAAAAAAGGACCTTTACTCTCCAGATAGTAATATATATATATATATGTTATATTTATACCAACATTTTGCCATTTCGGCTTCATCAGGGTTAGTAGTAGTAGAACCACTTGTACCACTATCACTGATAAAGCCGAAATGGTGAAAGGTTAGCAGAAATAAAAAGTTTCTATTATTATTATTATCTTGAAATTATATGTATATATATATTTTTTAGCTTTATTGCCAGAATGTCTAACTCCTTCCAGAACGCACTACAAATTTGAAAAACAACAAAATCATCCAATAAAATAGTCACACTTCCTTAAATTTTCATAACAATTAATGAAACTAGTGAGCGTTTAGTAGAATTACTTTGAAGAAGTTTTCATAATTAATTCACCATACAGTAATTTAAATCAATTTAGGCATGTGATTAATGTTATGGTATTTCGTATAATTCATTATTCGATATCATACAGCGGAACACATAATTATTAAACAGTTGGTGGAAAGTAAAAGAAATCTTTAACATATTTACATCTTCATAATTCTTTCGTTGTAAGGTGAAATATCTCGAAATATGAATAAATAGTTTAGACGTCAAGTTGAATGTTTTGATTACTAATTTTGGTTCGTACTTCATTTACAAAATATATAAAGAGAAACTGAATCATTAACAAGACTTCGGTATGAATAAGACAATAAATAAGAAGAACGTTCATAAATGTTAAATGTGCGTCATATTGCTGTATTTTCTAATCTTGCTTATTTTTACTATACTGGTAAACAAAACTGTACATTTATGAGTCGTTACACTTTAATAGAAACTGACGCACGAGTTTTGTATTTGAAGAGCGTAAACTGCTATTTTAACCGGTGAAGCTACAAATGATACACTATAGAATATTTATATTTGTATTTTATACAAAGATACTCAAGAAAAATATCATTGAAGTAGCTTTTAACCTATATCTTATATTTAACAAACATTTTTGTTTGCCTTTACATAAAATTTGCTGACAATATAGAACTTATTTCATAATTTAATTCCTTTACGAAGCTACACGTTCGAACAAAACATATTACGAATGGAGACTTGCACACCTGGTTCTATCAGTTCTTAAACTCCCCTGAGTCATAGGAATTGGTATGGCAAATGCAGTACTATTATTACTAATTAGTTCATTTTAATGCATACAGCTACACTTTTTTTGTTTTGCTTTTTCAGAGTACCTCCTCGAAGCCCTTTAATATTTGCTGAACCTTTATGGTTTGCCAAACTCCTTTTTTGTTTTTTAAGGAGGTTTTGATATGGTCTTGTTATATGGAATCTATACAAATCTTTATCACGTATAAGTTCATAATGTTGAACCTATCACGTATAGGATGTAGCTTCTTAACTGCCTGCACTAAATTAGCGAAAGTTAATGCTTGTCAAACGTGTGAAAAATAAATAACACCTATGAATGAGTTTTTGCATATTAAAATTTGTGAAGACTAAAATCACTTATGAGTGAATTGATGCATATCAAATGTATAAGAAGCAAAGTAACTTATAAGTGAGTTTTTGCATTTAAGATTCGTGAAAAATTAAGTAACTTATCAGTGAGTTATTGCATGTCAAACTTATGAAAAAAGTAAATTATAAGCATTAGCGTCCCCTAGTGGTCAGTAGTTGGTTTATGGACTTACAACACTAAAATCCAGGGTTCGAGTACTAGTGGTGTACAGATGTGTGTAGCTTCGCGATAAAATAAACAAACGTAATATGAACATTAGATTCCGAACCGTTATATGACACCTAATATTAAAAAGTTTTTGAAACAACTATCTTTCAATTTTTAAAATAGCAAGTACGGTGTAAAGTAAAAACCTAAACAAGACGGTTACAATTTTTGCAATACAGAGTCAAGTTATTTGATTAGTTACTAGTTTTCACCATGCAGTATTGTGTGTTCCTATTATGATTAAAATTATATAATTTCTTTACATGATAACTGAGTACATTCAAAAGGAATCTGCCCCAAACTATTCTCATAATTATTATCGTTACTTTATGACAAGCGCTTTGTACGTATGATAGGAACATTTTCTTCGGTGAAATCCACGAAGCAGAAGAGGTCATTATTTTCTGTAACAGTTCAATCTTACAAAACTAAGATGATTCAAGATACAATTTACACAAGAAACTGCCCTTTGTTTATTATGATTATTCCGAATTTACTGATGTTTATTCCTAAAAATTCAAAAATAAAAAAGCTTCACATATCTATTGATACATTTTATTTCTAAGCCATAATTTAGGTTGGACTATTTAACTAGCTTTGTTGAATTTCGTGCCAAGTTATACGAGAGCTATCTGCATTAGCCGTTCTTAATTTTGAAGAGATAGACCGGAGAGAAGGTAGTGTTACGTCTCCGTTTGTTAATTAACTTTCCGTAACTTCGTTCCGATGAAACTTTAGCGACACAAGTCCTTACTTAATAAAACTGGTTTATTCTTTCCGAATATAACTTTACGATACACTTAATTTCAACAATCGCGCTAAAACAAACGCTCTAACAACAATACGTCTCTCTCTGACTGCAGATCAATTACTCACTGTCTACACACAAATTATTATCCCGTCACGTTGTAACCCTCTTTTATATACCAGACTACCCTATATCTAGTAAATGCTAGAGCATTCGCCA
>NW_013667931.1:50308-56426 GCF_000517525.1 Limulus polyphemus
TTTTCCTCTAACAACTGTTGTAATTTCTCTTCTCGTTCTTCTTGTTTCTTTTCTTTTTCCTCTAACAACTGTTGTAATTTCTCTTCTCGTTCTTCTTGTTTCTTTTCTTTTTCCTCTAACAACTGTTGTAATTTCTCTTCTCGTTCTTCTTGTTTCTTTTCTTTTCCTCTAACAACTGCCGTAATTTCTCTTCTTGTTTCTTTTCTTGTTTATTTTGTTGTTCGAGCTGCCATTGTTGCAGGTTTTCTTGCAGCTGCTGTTGTCTCTCTTCTTGTTTCTTTTCTTTTTCCTCTAACAACTGTTGTAATTTCTCTTCTCGTTCTTCTTGTTTCTTTTCTTTTTCCTCTAACAACTGTTGTAATTTCTCTTCTCGTTCTTCTTGTTTCTTTTCTTGTTTATTTTGTCGTTCTTCTTGTTTCTTTTCTTGTTTATTTTGTCGATTACAGCAGTTGTTGGAGGAAAAAGAAAAGAAACAAGAAGACAGACTTGATGGCAGCAATACACGAACAGCAAAAGAAACAAGAAGAACGAGAAGAGAACCAGGCTGTAGTTTGATTTGCCGCTTCTCGTTTTCATTTTTTTTTCTATCCCACTTCTGACACCAATTTGTTACGTCTCCGTTTGTTAATTAACTTTCTGTAACTTCGTTCCGATGAAACTTTAGCGACACAAGTCCTTACTTAATTAAACTGGTTTTTTCTTTCCGAATATAACTTTACGATACACTTAATTTCAACAATCGCGCTAAAACAAACGCTATAACAACAATACGTCTCTCTCGTTACGTGACCTCGATGACGCAACAGTAGTTATTCAACTCTATCCACCGCCAACTGTTATCAGACCAATTATTAGGATTTGACTATCGTTCTTATAATGCATCCACAGCCCCAAAGTGCAGATCATAATTTATTTTTGACAGATCTGCAGTTCCGCTCACTATGTTTGGTTCTGAAGCTCTTATGCAATACAATACTAATACTTATTTATATATTTAATGTTTGTACTAAAGGTTGCGTAAACGACAGAAAATTGCAGTGCCATTGTAAACCTGTGTTTGCGAGAATGTAGTTGTGAAGAAAAGAAACAGGTATTAACTGGCATATTACTTGAAGTCATCTTCTGCTGTTGGTAAAACTTATGAACACCTATATATCACCTTTGAGAGCGTTTTAGTTAGTTTAGAGGATGGGACAGCCAAGATGAACCAATAGGTCCCATGTTGTCCTAAACATTATGTTACGTTATTTAATTGTTATAAGTTATGTTTATCATGAGACGTAGCATTAGGCGTTAACACAATATCATTTAATTGTGTAAAAACAGATCATTTTTTTTTGTACGCCATAGTTCACTTTTATTTCTTTTTATATAGCAAGCCCTTTTTCTACTCTAGTGTAGGAAGACTGAAAACGAGACGATATTTTAAATTGCCAATATACAGCCTGTTAAATGAACACATATTCAGAGACAAGTAAACAATTATGTACTATTGTAATAGGTCGTATTTCACAAGTTTAAAACAGTAAAATCTTTTTATTAGACGTCGTTAGTCAGTACACCATTCCAGGTCTACTTGTGATCTTTTTGCTTATTTCTCACATATAATCCAAATAGAATATAATCTCGACATGACACATAGGCGTAAATAGCACGATTATATTCTACACAATCTGGGAAATATTGTAGTTGTTGTTACATTATAAAGTGTACTGCTACCCAGTAAAAAACAAAAAAGTATTATAAGACAGAAGAATTCAGTTAATTTTATTTGTAGCCGATGATATACTGTGATTACACCCAGTCATCAGCATTCTGCAATTTACACATTATTCATTTTAAATTATTTTCACGATGGATAATTTTACGCAACCGCACCCGTAAAAGAACGTTGCACTTTGCCGTCTGGTGGATACTACTGTAATATCACATTATGGACGTCAGCAATGACTCACAGTCTCTGGTGGTAGGAGAGGCAATAGGCAAACGTTTGCGCACGGCCTCATCTCGTAAAAGCGCATAACTTTACAGCAGCATAGGGTTGTTTTGTCCGCCATGTTTAGAAGTGAAATATCATACACGTTGTCGATTTCTTTCCGGACGTGAGAAATTTCTCCACAAATCATGGAAAAACATTGTATATTGAATTTACAAATCAAGTAAAAAGGCCACCACCAATTCCAGGAAGGGGAAGTTTGAATGTTGTGAGTAAAATACATATAGATTTGTGATGGGGCATGAGAAAATGAAAAAAATTGACTTGGACCAAGTTCAGAGGGTTAGGCTATAATTTTATAAAGCCTACACAAGGGTACAGACTATAGCCCGAGTCATATAAATTGTATCCTATTCTTGATTTTATTGAGTATTAGGGACTTTTTTATTTCCGTAATAAATACTTTACTGTTGAGATGCAATTATGAGAAGCATATTATTATTATCAGTATTATTCTACCTTTTAATTTTACTACAGAATGTAGACTATTAGTATTAATGTATTAAGTATTATAACACAGTGTTACCATTTTAGTTTTACTATATTATCTAGTATGTAGTAGATAATTGTTATTATTGATTATAATAATTTAAACAAAATACACTTTGCAAAACAGATGGTAGATTAGCCCACCTGCAGTTATAATTTAACTTTAATATAATAATTTATATCAGATGGCCTTGTAGTTGTAAGTTGTGCTATAAATATAGACTTGCATTTTTTATTATTTGTCTTTACTTTTAGTGTTCTTACTTTTATCTCAGTATTGTTTTCAAACAAGTAATTTAGAATGTAAGAGGATTAAAATATTTTATAATGAAAATTAGCATTATAATGTTAATAGTAATATTCTGGTCTTCACTTTTTTTCTTTTTTGTTATCATATATTTAAGTGCAATTGATTTGTTACCATCAGTGCTTTGCATTGTTAATAATTTGTAGGTAAACTTAGTGTAGAGAATTATTATGAACTGGGTGCTTTTGATATTAAGTAATGTGGCTTTTTTTAGAATAGGTTATATTTGTAAATCACTAATGTTAAAGTAATTGATGTCAGGGGAATTTGTTGCAGTTGATAGAAAAATCTTTTACACTTGTTTTATAATGTATAATGACAAATCATTGAAGGTTTTTAACTTGTGCTTTAGCCTTTATCTATAATGTCTCTGTCTTAAATGTTTCATATGATTCATCATTAATGAACTCGGTGAAATAACTAAGTTTTGGTAAGTGGGGTATGAATTTGATGGACTAAATTGGGTATCTCACTTTTTTCTAATGTTCTCTTTGATTTTTTTTTTCACTCTTGTATTTTAGAATGATTATTTTAGTGATGTTAGGCAAAAGTGTATGTGAGAAATTATATTATTTTGTACTACAAGAAATTACTTTTCATGAACCAAGATCAAAAGTGTTATTTTATGTTAATTTATTTAATCTTGTTTTTGTAATCTGCAATATGAAATTTTAGAGTTTTTAGTGTATGTAAACTAGAGTTTAAAAAAAAGTATACAAAGTTGGTTTTGGTGTAAAGAAAATACATATACAAACTGTAAAATTATTAAAAATTAAAGCAATATGGCAGTAGTTGAAACTTGCCTAATATAACATGGACATAAGAGACAGATTGGTCCTTTTTGTGTCCTTTTTCACCCACATTTGAGAATATAGAAATTTAAAAACCAAACTTTATTTCTAACAAAATTGTCAATTCTCCTTTTAAACTCTTCAAATGGTGACTTTGTTTACTGCCATCAGCAACTCGTTCCTTAAGTAAGTCACCCTGTTAGAGAATAAAACTGTCTTAACTGGAGTCTGACCTGTTTTGCTACATTTTAGATTGTGTCCTCTCATCCTGTTACCTTCAGAATTTAATACAAAGAAATTGGAGGCCCTTATCTTAGATCACCTAGGTAACATTGTAAACATCAGTAAGAGCACCTCTTACTTTTCTTTTTTTTGTGAGAAAATGAGAGATCTAACCCTTAACTATTAACCTTTGCATCCCCAGTTTTATCTTAGTAGCCATCCTATGAACCATTTGGAAAATGTCAAAATGCTTTCTTAGATAAAGATACCAAAGCCATATACAGAATTTCAAGTGAGGCCTCACTAGTGATTTATATATAGAGATCATTATCGCTCCTGACTTGTAATCAGTGTCTATAAATAAACCCTAAAATCCTGTTACTTTTTTTACTATTAGTAACAGAGTGATGCTTTGATTACTTGAGTGGTTTATCCACTACTATGCTAAAATCCTTTTCTTCAGTCATGCAACTGAGTGGGCCCAAGATATATATATATAAAATTTATGATCTAAATTATAACCAAAATCTTTAATTTTCACTTACTGTAATTAGAGATCTTTCACCAAATATTTGTCCAACTTAAAAATTGGAATTGAATACCCTAATATCCTCAATACAGCTAGAATCGAGAGTTAAGTGTCAGTAGCAGACCTTACTAATTATGATCCTTTCAGTATTATTATTAATAAAAATTAAAAAGGTCCAAGCACTGACCCCCAAAGGCATTTTACTAGTAACAAGGTTCTAGTTTGACTGGACTACATTAATGACAACCTTTTGCTTTTTCTCATTTACCAACACCCAGATTAAGCATTTATTGAAGCAAGGAGATAAAATTTTATATATAATATGGTATGGTTTAGATAAGTATGTGGTTTTTAGTGGAAAATGATTGATTTTTTTTTATTTTCAGAACTGGATAATTCTGTGTACATAACAAAGAGTACTATACAGTTCTCCATTCATGTGTTACAGAAGCTAGATTTACTGCTTATTTTTAAATAGAGACACACCTCTTTTTAAATCAAAGCAACAGATTATGGAGATTCTAGTAATGTATTACTGTTGATCCACACAAGAAAGATATCAGCTTGCAAAATTGTATATTATGATTTACACATATTTTATTCAAGTTGTGTTCAGCTAATCTTCTCATAATTTGTTTTTCTCAATCACATTTGCTTAGTCTTTGTTATGCTTAATTTTCATTTAGTATCATTTTGAAATAATGTAAATTCATAGCAAAATTATTTAACGATATTCAGGGATAACTGTATGTATTAACTTAAAAAAAAAAGCTATTACATTTAAATACCAACATGGAATATTTTCCAATTGTAGCATTTAAACTTTCAATTGCTTTTGAAAAACTTTACTCTGTAGTGTGTCTAGTTTATTGCTGAATAAAAAGTCTCAGTTTTTTCACAAAAATAGCCTACCTTTAATTCAGTTTCATGATACTTTTTTTAAAAATTAAACTGTCCGATAGAGTTATTTTCAGAAATGGCTCCCAATCGAAGTAGCCAATGTACTTCGTTTCTTTATTCTAGACAAAGTACCATTTATTCAACATATTTATAAGCATATGATTGGCAGTAGGGCTGGATGATTAGTGATATCTGAAAAAAATACTATTGACACCCTACTAAGTACTTCAAGTATGCAGTAGATGACAGACTCTGATAGATGTAACAGACTTTTTCACTTGAAAGTATTTTCCATATTCTGTTGTTTATTTGTAGAAGTTTTAATTTTTTAGAGTTAAGTTTGTGATTGAAGCTTGCACAGATAAACATTTGGAATTTTGGACAGTTAATAATTATTAATTGTTAATAAAGGCAGTCAAAATTTTGTGTTTGACAGTGCAGCAGTATAATTTTTATAAGTTTCTAAGATCAGACATACTGCAGCTTTTTTGAAAAATTCAGAGAAATATCAATTGCTGAGAGTTTTTAACTTCATAATTTTTTCAAAAACTTAGACTGGATTAGCATCATATTACATTTTTTTAGTTTGGTTAATTTCATTCTATCATATTAGATATTTCAAAACAGAATAAGACTTCAGGAGAGACTTTCTTAATCCATCAAAATTGCTGAAAATCATATTTGGGTGGGGTGTTTTCTCTCAAACACCCTACCAGTGCACTTCCCCTGACTAGCAAGGGGCTCAAGACAGTCACTTGCACCTCTTCCCCATTTGACCTCTTCAATTTTCATTTGGGTCTCTTCAGTAAGAAGTTATCCTGGATGGGTTTAGACAGATGTGTGTGTGTGTGTGTGTGTGTGTATATATATATATATATATATTG
>NW_013667931.1:56845-61913 GCF_000517525.1 Limulus polyphemus
GTGTGTGTGTGTGTGTGTGTGTAGTATATATATATATATATATATTGTTACTATGAATAGACAAATATGGCTAAAAGAAATACTTGTTGGCTAAAAAAAATGATGAACTGTCCCTGTATATGTGTACAAAGGGTTATATTTAATGGAGTTGGTGTTTTTTTATTTGAAGATTATGGATTATTGATGTGTCAAATGATCTGTTATAACTGAGCTTTTATGTTTCACATGAAATATTTGTAGAAGTTGTACAGAATGTATAGCCTCAAAGTTTCCATACCAAATTGTAAATTAATAAATGTTTACATAAATATTGAATTTTTTTCATTCTTTCTCTCCAGAATGAAAACCAGATAAGCAAAAGATTGTGTTCACTTCTCGGTAAAAGAAACCATGTCCTCTAGTGTCCGGACACCTCTTCAAACTGTTCATGAATCTGTGACACCAGAACAGGTAGTTCAGTTTTCAAAAGGTTTCTTTATATACACACACTTTCTCACAGCCAGTCATTTAGAGCAGTTTAACCTGTCATATAACTATTAAAAATTATTAATAAGAAAACCCATATTTAAAATTGTATATCATAGAAAAGCTGAAAGTGGTTAGAGACATTAGTCTTTTGACTATTGTAGAAAAAAGAATACTACATGCAAAAAATAACTCAGTAGATTGTAACAAATATTTAACACTTCTATTAGCAAAACACCAACTTCTGTATAACTTGAGAAATAGAAAGAAAAAATTAAGATTGATCAAGAAGGGCTTATATTATAGAGCTCATAGTTGGCTCTCAGTAACTGGATTATACACTAATTGTTTTTCTCATTGCCAAAATTATGAAGAATTTTAATGAAAAAGAAGTGTTAAGCCCAGTCTATCATTGTTTTGGCACTTGTCATCTACTTAGATCAATCTTGGAGAATTTTACCCCTTATAAATAACCCTGGACAATAGCAAATAGAAAAAAACTGAGCCTCTTGTAGTGGTAATTTTTTAAGTATTTTAAAAATGTATTTATAGAAATTTCCCATTTTGTATGAAAAACTGTATAATGATAATATGTGCAAAAAAGCCACTAGATTAAACCAGTTTTTTTAAATAACATACATATCATTTAATACTTATTATGAGACTAAACAAACATATACCTAAGTAAACAACAGCTAGTATAATGAAGTTTGAACTTTTGTTCTGACGTTTACTGAAAACCTTAAAATTCTTAGGGAGAGGAGTCTGCTCCCCCTCCTCGGACAACTTCATCACGAACTCGCTCTTCTGATGAGCCCCATGTGGGAAGATATCGTCTACTAAAAACAATAGGAAAAGGAAATTTTGCAAAGGTGAAATTAGCAAAACATCTTCCAACAGGAAAAGAGGTGAGCTTGTAAGATAATTTAATATCTTTTAGTAGTCTGTCCCAGTTGAATATCAAGCAAACTTGGGAAAAAAAAAGTTAAACCATAAGAGTTTTGTTGCAAATTCCAGTATTACTTAGTTTCTTGATATATATTGTTGTAATAGTTGGATTATTTTGTAAAAAAAAATAAAAATAATGTATAGTCCGTTTAATGATTAAAACATTGCAATTCTTGTGCTACAACTACTTTGGTTAGCCTAACTGATGTTTACTGATAGGCCTAAGTTTATAGTAGCTGCAAACACAACAATTTCATGCACTTGCTAATTCTCTCAAATCTTTCTTCTTCAAAACACAAACTCAATATTTATGCCACTGAACTGACTTACAAAGTCACAAGTTCAACAACTCACTCTGATAGACTCAGGGTAACTTGCTAATAAATTCAATATTCGTTGATCCATCTACTTTGTCTTAACTTGTATTTTATACTGTTGATGCTGTTAAAAATCTGTGAAGAAAGTTTGAGACATTAAGTTGTGTCCATCATGCTGTGTGAAACCTCTCTCTGGCAAGTAACAATACAAACCTTTAGAAACATCTTGACTAAAAACATAGTTTACAGTGAAGATAAATATTTTCAACAGACAGCTGAGATGTTTTAAGATTTAATTTCTAATGTCCAGTAAAAGATTCATCAATAAACTGTGATTAGATGGAACAAGCTGAAATACCCGTCAACCGAGGGAGATGTTTAAACTTAATTAAAACAATGTAAGTTTAACAACAATCATATATTTCAAAGTAATAACTTGAACATAAACTTTATCTCAAAATTTTAAATTTATAACAAAGCTTCTTCATAAACAACATTTGCAGTTTCCTTTCCATCTGCCAACAAATAAAAAGTTTGAGGTGATCCCACCCTTGAACACCCTACATCTCATTGACTATGAGAAAAGCGTGGTTGTTTGAGAAACAGTCGAGCAACTTTCATACTTTGACCTTGAATCCATTTAGAATATTCAACATTATCTAAAGCGTCAACCTGCCAAGATTGCATGAGATTGACTCAATAGGCTGGTAGTAATTAACCAACAGGCTTTACAAAGTAGAAGTAGGGTTAAGTTCAATTTTGACCCCTTTGGACATTCCTCATAGTTTATAGTGTTTACATACAAATTTTGGTTGAGATTGGCCCAATAGGTTCAGAGGAGTTAAAATGCAAACAAACACACACTTCATCTTTATATATAAGAGAGAGAGAGAAGTTTTACATACAAATTTCACCCCCTCATTCTCTTTCTTGACAAGATGTTCATTTTAGGAGTAGTGATTTATTTGGTGTGTTTTTTAATGGACTGTTAATTCCACATACAAATAAAGAAGTTGTGCCAGTTTTTATTTTAAAAGTAAAGAAAGAAAATTTTTCAAATATTTTAAGGATGAATTTTTCAAAATTCTTTAAATAAGAATGTTCTTTTTACTTCAGAAAAAAGTAACTATGCTTTGGTTGAAATCAAATTACCTAATAAATTATATATGGCTTATTACGAGAGTTTGTATTACATTGTTATGTAATGCATATTTTAGCCCTTTCATACAATGTTTACATTGAAACATTTTGCTATCTGTTGAAACTGTTCAAGATTCATATTGAATGGAAGCTGATAATACATTATCAGTAGAGTTAATTTTAATTTGTTTGCAGTCTACGAAGATAAATATTTAATTGCATTTTAGGAAAAATATTGTTAGGTAAAATATTTTAACATTGCATTGTTTTTTTTTAGGTGGCAATTAAGATTATTGACAAAACCCAGCTAAACCCATCTAGTTTACAGAAGGTAGGTTACATATAATTTTATTATTTGTATATGTATAATTCCTGTTTTCTAGGTAAAATGTTAAGTATGTAGGGTACAAAAAATTTACATTCATCTTGTATGTATGTGTGTAAGTAAGACAAATGTTGAGTTATAGTTGAAAACCAAATAAGTACAAAACAGAGAGGAACAGACTGAATTAATTATGAAGTTGAACAAGACAGTTATAGTTGTTGTACCATCGTTCCTATTTGTACTTAAAAATTGAAAGTTGTTGAAAATAATTTTGGTCTGAGAGTGCTTGAAGAGTTCTTATTTTTTACTTCTCAAAATATTTTAAGAGTTTTATAACTTATGTAGACATGGTTTGCAAAACATTGTAATATCTGAAGATTTCATGGCATCAGTACACATAAACAGGTGTCCAGTGCAGTAACCTTGCTCTTGTTTATTGCTAAATATACATGTAATTTCATACAGGCCCTAAAAAAATTACAAGTTATTTCAATACTGGACTGTAAGATGTAGATTTTCCTTTTTCAAAAGTTCATGATCTTTACATCCAGAAGTTGAGTTTCATCCTATCGGCACGGGTACCCTTTACTGTGCATGACACAAGGTTTTAGTGTCTTACATTCAAAATTTTATTAAACTACTTTTTGTTTATGTTATACCAATTAGAATAGCATAAAATATTAGCTAATAATTCATATTTTAATAGTGTACAAGTTTTAAGTTCTTCATTCTAAAAGGAAATACATAAAGATCCTGAATTTCCACTAGTGTAACACACATGACAAATGTTGTCTTTGTATGTCATCATTCCTATTTTATCCACCACCCCTCGAAAATGTATGAAATTAAAAGTAAAATGCTCTCTATAAAATCGTTATTGCTCAAACAGACCATAATTTTATGGTCTTCAATTTTGTTTTGTTACAGAGCTATCAAAGAGAAAATCAGACCCCTCTGCCACACCCACCTGTTACATCCTCTTTTTCACAATTGGTTGATAGTTTTCTCTTACATTTCATTATATATTATAAATTTATAACCAATAGAAAGTCAAGGTTTTCATCTATCAAATGAAGTATTGTATAACATTGTGTTATGAACAAATAACCGTCAATGTCACTCTCGGTAGCAACATCGTTCCCATGGGAAAGCTAACGACTAGTTTGGATGAATTTCTAACGGCTCTTGTCGCATAGTTAGAAAAACAGGAAAATTTTTAGAAGTAAGTGAATTTGCCTACTTTTTGCATGTTATTAGTCTATATACTTCAGTGTATTATTTAATTAAATAAAAATTGTTAAGTGATTTACTATAATCACTAAAAAAAATCAGGCTTAACTCTCATCGACAATCGAGGGCAAGAAAAAAGAAGATTGGGTAAGTACTTGTTTTTCATATTTATTCTTTATTTATTATTATAAAAGTAACTAAAATTAAAAGTAAGGATCTTTCTAAGTTATTTACGACTAGAATAGGTAAAATAAGTAATTATAATAATAATAATATAATTAAAATTGTTCACAAAGCACGCACGTGAGCAGCTCGTGGGTAATGTAATTCGATAGCATAACGTGAGCTGCACGTTCACCGAGTGATTTACAATTTATAATGGCGCGGATAGCTGTTACAGTTCATAGGGCAATAAAACAATAAAATGTAATTATAAATAAATGTATAATGTTACAAACTTAGAGCGACTTAGGATAAACAAAGGTAGTTTCATGTTGCAATTTGAAGTCATACTTGGAAGAAAAGAAGGTTAATTTAGGTTTATTTCGATTTTTTTGGTGGTTACGAGGTCAGTCGAATTGACTGATCCCATTTTGAGATTTAGGGTAGAGAAAATAACATATAAACTATAAGGATTTATTGG